>NW_006399832.1:13876447-13903209 GCF_000299155.1 Elephantulus edwardii | reverse complement strand
AATAAGTTACTAATTAAGGATAAATATTTAAAAAATACTATATTACAAAGGAGAAACTAGAGATTGTTATGTTGAGTGAACTAACTCAGTCTTATAAGGACAAATACTGTATAAGTCCATTATATAAAAGTGGATAACTAGTAAAATGTGTAAAAAAATATGCAGAAGGGAAGGAGGAAGGAGAGTTCAGGGTGAAGAGGAGGAAAATCATTGGCATAAAAGAGTTTGGTGGGCAAAGTGTGGGAGTCAAGGCATTAGGAAGGATCCAGTGAAAATTAGAAAAAATATAAGGTAGTAGTGGGCATAGATCAATGGCAATTAGTTTTTAATGAAAAGAAAAAAGTTAATTATATGGAATAAAATATAAATGAAAGATTATATAAAACACAGTTTACATGCATGAAACACAGTATATATGTGTTGTTGTTCTCTGTTGTCAAGTTGCCTGCAACTCACAGGGACCCAATGGACAAAAGCCCTAAACATAGTTCTATCCTGGGCCAAACTTACTGTCTCTGACACCCCCACCCTCACTACCCTAGACACTGAATCAATCTATCTCATCGAGGCTCTTCCTCTCTTGCACTCTTCCTCCACCCTCCCAAGCATGACATCACTCTCCAAGGACTGATTCCTCTTTGCCACATGTCCAAAGTATATCAAATGAAACTTCAGAATCCTTGTCTCCAAGCCTGGTTTCACCTTCTCCAGGACGAACTTGTTGTATCTCTTATGAATCCATGGTATAGTCAATACTCTTCTCCAGCACCACAGTGCAAAGGCATCAATTCTCCTTCTATCATCCCTAGTCATTGTCTAGCTCTCTGATGCTTAGCAAGTGATAGCAAAGAATTTTACCTGTATCAGGTGCACCTTAATCTCCAGAAAAGTATTAATTATAAAAAAATACTAATCCTCCAAACTAATTTTGGTTATTAGGTACAATGTTACTGAGCATTTGCTATACTGTAGGTGCAGCTCTGAAATAATTTTGTGTGAAAGTATAGGTCAAAATGGAGAATGAAGGTCAGTCAAAAAGCTAGTCTAGCTATATATTTCTAGAACTATACCATAATAGGATTTCAGGTGGGTTAGTGGCAAGAAGCTTTGCTGCAATCCCGAAAGCCCAGGGTTTGAGGCCATCAGCTGCTCCAGGGGAGAAGGATGGGCAATCACCTCTCATGTGACTAACTGCCTCTGAAAACCCACTAGCGGGTCAATTATGGCTTAGTTCCAACTTTATGGTACATAACAACAACAATACCATAAAACTCTAAACTGTATTTTGTGAATTCAGTTTTCAATTTTTCACTCAGTTCCATGAATTGCTCCGTAATGTAAATGTATCTGTTTCATCATTCTTGCTCAAATTGTTTTTGAAATATAGTAGGTAATAAATAATTACAATTTCTTTGGGGGAAAGAAGTATTTTGTCCAACGCATCTTATGTACTGCAACGTGAGAGGCTTGCTTGAATTTTTCAGTTATTTCTTTTTGAGAAGTGCAAAGTGAGTTTTTACCTTTTTATTATTCAATTTCAGCTTTTTGCACATTCCATTATATTATTTTACATTGTCTTCTCAAGGTGCTCTTAGAAGTCTTCTGTTCAGTTCTTTTACTTCAGCATCCCTTCCCTTTGTTTTGGTTTTTCAGTGCTCAAGTGCAATTTTCAGACTTTCTTCTGACATCCCTTTTTTTTTCTTTTCTTTTTCTTCTGTCTTTGTAATGACCTTCTTCTTTTCTTGGGTGGAATCCATTATGTCATCCTAGCAGTTCATCTGGTCTTCCATCACTTATGCTTAATAATTCAAAGCTATTCTTAATACAATTTTTATTTTCTGCTGGGATAGAGTAAGGTCTTATTTTGGATCTTGTGGGCTTCTCCATCATCTCATCTCCAAACCATCAATTCTTCTTCTGTCAACTTTATTCATTTCTCAGCTTTCAGATGCAAAGCAAGTGATTGAAAAGACTATGACCTGAATCAAATGTGTATTATTATTCTTCGAAATGAGGTCATTATTTATAAGTAATTTGTAAAGGTCTTTGACTACAGACTTTCCAAATGGAGTGTATATCCGGATACACTGTTGGCCACTATCAACAGTGCTCTTAATTAATCAAAGTAAGATGAAATCAGGGACAACTTCCCTTTCTTCATCTTTCATGATGATTAAAATTATCACAATAAAATATAAAGAAGATTTCTCACTTCTGTATGAATAAAAACCATCCTGACATAGGGTTAAAATTGGAACTTTTCATTGATATTACTTTTCTTAGATCCAAAATAAATACTTATGATAGCTGCAGTCAAGAAATGAAAGACTAATGCATTGAGAACATATGCTGTCAAGAACAATTAAAAGTGCTAAAGAGCAATGTTCTCATATTAATGACTAAGGTACATCTGACAATGTCATAGTATTTCCATTACTTTTACTGATGTGAATGTTGGATAGTAAATAAGGAAAACATAAGATGAATTGAATTGTAGAGTTGGCAAAGAGTAGCATAAACTACGGGTTGCCAAAAGAGCAAACACATCTCTTGGGGGAATAAAAGCATCAGGGTGCTTCTTAGAGATTTTCCTGTCTCAAATACTTTGGGTATATTATCAGAAGACACAAGCCCTTGGAGAAAACATAAAGCTTTAAAATGTAAAGGGTCAATGGGGAGAGAAAAATCATAAGTAGATTGACAGGCTCAGCTACTGTAACAATGCACTTGAGCTTGGTGATCATGAAAGTAAGGTACTTGTTCATAGGCTTGCTATAAGCTGGATTAACTAGATGACACCCAGCGACAATAATATAATGACTATCACAAATAAAATATTTTTAAGATAGTCACTTATAAATATTAAAATAAGCATTTCACTGATATGAGATATGAACTATATCTAATGGATGTTCTAATTTATGTATAGATTTGAGTTACAGACTGATTTAGCACACATCTCATTTAAAATATAGGTGATGCATTTTGCAACAGTAATTAAGACACAGTTATCATTTTTCTTATTAATTGCTATTTAGTAAATTTCTACTCACACAACCACGTGTGATAGAGTAGAAGTGCCCTATAAAGTTTGCTCTACTGTACATTTTGTAAGAAAAACCTATGTAACTTCTAATATATAACATAAATTTTATTCCAATGATTTAAAAATAGTGACTTGTTCTTCTATAAAATAAGAATAAAATAGTACTTGACACATTGGAATTTTCTTTTATTTTAAAGTATATAATAGTAATTTATCAATTAATATTGTTACTACTGATACTATAATAATTTTAGCCATAATAATTACAGTGTTTATTATTAGATTGAATGCAACTTGAAGAAATTTCTGTCTAAAGTCTTATCTTGGGTGGCAATATGCTAAAGATCAGTAAGTGTAGATCTGCTCCAAAATCAACATTCTTCCTGTTAAATTTAGCTATGAACCTGATTGTGGCCACTTGGGTGTCAGAATGATTCAAATTATTGATTTATATCTTTAATGTGATCATTACAATTCCAAGTGTATTCCAATATCAAATGCATAGACTTGAGGTTATGTGAACTATGATCCATTTTGGAGAATATTCGTGAAGCTAAGAACCCTAAAGAAATTGGAGTTCATGTATGAAAAGATTGTTAAATCTCATCTCTAGAGTCTTCATATGGAAGCATTTCCTTTGTTCTTATTTACATAAATATTTCACATGCATGCAAGGAGTTGGAGAGTTAATTTTTTCTTATTAGAAATATGTTCACATTTATAAAGAAAATGGAGACACAGAAGAGTGGGTTTTTTATTCTTCTTTTCATTTTGACTTTTCAAAAACTTAGACTTTAATTTCAGATAGCTATTCTTTCAAATTACTATTCCAAGAGCAGTATTGTTTGAAATTTGACATTTTAGCCTATTCTGCTATGTCCTTAAATCAGTTCACCATGCCCTAGCTTATTCTTGCATTATCCATGTCAATTTGGCCTCAGGTAATGCTAACTTGCTTGAGAAGCTGTTTCTTTTAGCTTCTATTTCTCTAAGTTTCATACTCAGAGAGAGGGTCACCAGCTTCCTTAAGACGCAGATGACAATTGTTGCAGTTTTTATATGTAGTATAAAAAAATCAGCTTAGACAAAGTTCTCATTCTAATACTAAACCTAAAATGTTAAGATATGACACAGCACTTTTGCTTCATTTATTTGCTTCTAGGATTGTATTTGAATCAAACCACCTGTGCAATTTAAAAAAAATAAATAAGCTGAACAATGTAAAATGTGAACTAGTTGGTATTTGTGCCTTTCCAGTGTAAAAATATAATAGCTTTAAGTAACTTTAACTATGTTCATGATTATACCTGAGATTTACTAAATAGAGGTAGAGAGCTATAGATAAAAATGGAAATACAAATACACATGGAACTCTGGTGATGTATTGTGTTACGTATCGTGCTGTTCACCAAAAGGGCAGTGGTTTGAATACATGAGGTGTTCCTTAGGAGAAAGAGTGATCACTTCTACTTATTAATAAAAGCCACAGTGAGTCAGAATTGACTAAACGAAACAACAATGGGATATATAGTGTCTTGTTTTTCTTGAAAATATGATATTGGAATGACCCAGGAAGCATCAAAAGAAGATGAGAGGACTACAGAGTCACTGTACCAAAAAGAATTGTCTGACACAAAAATGTCCATGAAGCAGCATATAATCAAGAGGGAATGGTCATATGGTAATGAAGGAGGAAATTCAAGCTGCTGTGAAAGAATTGGCAAAAACCAAGTCCCCAGCAATTGAAGGAATACCAATTGACATATTTCAACAAACATTTGCAGCCTTGGATGCGCTCATTAGGTTGGGCCAAGAAATTTGGATGACAACCATATGGCCAACTGACTTGAATAGAGCTGTATTTATTACCATTTGGAAAAACAAAAAAAAAAAAAAAAAGGTGATCAACAGAGTGTAGAAATCATTGAACAATATAACTGATAGCAAAAGAAAGCAAGATCCTATTGAAGATTACAAAAAATGATTTGAAAAGGACATCAACTTAACTGCCAGATGTGCAAGCGGGGATTAGAAGGGATCGTGCACTAAGGACATTATAGCCAATGTCAGATGGATCTTAGCTAAAACCAAAGTGACAGATGTATGTCTATCTGTGTTTCATTGACTATGCAAGAAATTTGACCATGTGTATCACAACCAATTGTGACTAACCTTGAGAAGAATGGGAATCCCAAAACACTTCATTGTGCTTATATGAAACCTGTAATTCAACCAGGAAGCAATCATCAGTACAGAGCAAGGAAATAAAGCATCGTTCAAAATCAGAAAAGGTGTACGTTAAGGATGGATCCTATCTCCATATCTTTTCTATCTGTATTCAGAAGAAATCATTCAAGAGGCTGGACTTTATGAGGAGGAATATGGCATCGGGATTTAAGGAAGACTCATCAACAACTTGCATTATCTGTATAGATGAAACAACTTTGCTTGCTGAAACTGAAGAGTACCTAAAGCATTTGCTACAGAAGTACTGTAGTATTCAATCTGGATTATATCTCAACATCAATAAAACAAAAATTCTCACCATTAGGCCAATTAACAGCATCATGATAGATGAAGAGTAGATTAGATTGAGATTGTTCACAGCTTCAGTTTGCATTGTGTCACAATCAACACTCTTGGTACCAGTAGCCAGGAAATCAAAGACAAATTGCATTTGATAAATCTGCTGCCAGGGACTTTTCTAGAGTACTGAGGAGCAATGATGTCTGTTTAGAGACTAAGGTGTACCTTATACAAGCCATGGTCTTCACAATTACTTGATTTGAATCAGAGAGATAGACAATGTATAAAGATTATAGAAGAAATAATGGTGTCATTGAGCTGTGTTGCAGGAGAAAAGTATTGAACATACCATAGACTGCCAAGAAACAAACAGGTCTGGCCTGAGGATAGTGAAACCAAGATGCTCCTTAGAGGTAAGAATTTTGAAGATTCATCTGACATACTTTGGGCAAGTGACAAGGAGGCAACAGTCCCTGGAGATCTTGTTTGGAAAGGTGAAGAGACAGTTCAAGAGAGGAAGACCCCAGATGAGAGGGATTGACACAGTAACTGGACTTATGGAGACAGGTGTGTCAAAGAAAATTAGATTGGCTCAGGATAGAGCAGAGTTCTTAGCTATGATTTGCAAGTGACTCAATGGCACATAACAACAACAACAACAACTCCAACAAGAAGAAATATTTGCTTTGGTGTAATGGTGTTAGTTTGAGGACTAAGTGGCACCTGATATAGACCATGGTATTTTCAATTACTTGTTATGCATCTGAGAGGTTGTTGTTGTTGTTATGTGCCATCAAGTCTCTTGCGACTCATGGCGGCCCTATCTGAGAGGTAGATAATGAATAAGGATGAGAAAAAAAATAACTATTCATGCCTTTGAGCTCTGGTATTGGAGAATACTAAATATTTTATGCACTGCCGAAAGAAAAACAAATATGTCTTGGAGAAGATGAAGCCAGATTACTCCTTGGAGGTAAGGATCGCAAAGCTTCGTTTCATATACTTTGGGCATGTTGCTAAGGGAGGCCATTTCATTGAAAAACATATCATGCTTGGAAAGGTGGAAGGTAACGAAAGGAAAACAACACCCCCAACCAGAAAGATTGACACAGTGACTACAGCAATAGGTGTGGGTGTGTCAGAGATTGTGAGGTTGGCAGAAAATAGTATAAGGATCAACTCTTTTGTTCATAGGGTTGCTATGCGTTACACTTGATTTGAAGGCATCTCACAACAGCAAAAATATGGCATGTTTGATGTCATTTGGGGTAAAAATAAATTATACTAACTACTGTAAAAAGTGGTGGAATTTTTTAAAAAACATTATAATAGTTAATCATTAACTGCTAATCTGCGGGAGAAGGATGGGCAATCTCCTCCCGTGTGATTAATTGCCTCGAAAAACCCACAAGAGGGTCAGCTATGGGTCGGTTCTAATTCCACAGTATGCAACAACAATTTGAGACACAAGTTTTCTAAAACTAAACTAACAATAAAAACCACAAGATTCAAATTAATATATTCTGCCTAAAAACAGAGATGATCAATATTTAGCTCACTCGTCTGTCTTTTCTCACCCAATGTTAGATTACTTCTTTATAACTCAGTCTTCATTTTCACTCCTGACTCCTTCTCAGTGCCTAAAAGCATGCATTCTCACAGTTTTTTAAGATTGTTTCTAACTCGTGATTCTTATCTGAGACAGTGAATGTCAAAACGTGGTGTGAAGGTGGCTTCTTTGGTGTCAAAATCTTTTTAACACTCTAATTGCTACACTTCGTCCCTTATCCAGGCTTCAAAAACCCTGTTTTCTGTTCTGTAGGTTGTGCAACACTGAAGAGCAGTGTGTCAATATGACATAAAAAAAAAACCCACAAAAAAAAACTCCACTAAGAAATCCACCCACTATTTTACTGTCCAAGAGTCAATTTCATGTGTTTCATTTCTAATGTGATTATTGACTATCAAAATGTCATTCAGTGAACATTCGTGGGTGGGGTGTAGGGAGTTGGGCTGCCAAAATGAAGGGTCATAGATTCAACTTCAGTGCTTCCACAGAAGAAAGATGGAAAGGTCTCTACCCCTGTGAGTTACTACTTTAGAAATCCAATAGAGGGCTAGCTATAAGTAAATTTTGACTCAATATAAATTAGTTTCAGTTTCTTGAGTTACCATTCAGCTTTGAATTGTAAAGACAAGATTCTGCACTGCAATCCTGAAAGCACAGGGTTTGGGACCTCTAGGTGCTCCATGGGAGAAAAATGGGAAATTTCCTCCTGTGCAATTAACTGTCTCTGAAAACCCATCCAAGGGTCAGCCACAGGTTGGTTATGACTCTGCAGTAAATGACAACAGCAACAACATAAGAAGACACTCCTTGGAAAAAAAAAACTCACTCAGGAAGGTGGAGAGTCCAAAAAAGAGAGGAAAACCTTCAAAAAGCTCTGTTGTTGGCACAGTGACCATACCAGTGAGGTTAAGCAGGTAGGAGATTTTGAGGATGGTGTAACATAGGGAAAAGTACTCATCTTTTGTTAATAGGGTTGCTAAGAGATATAGTTGACTCAAAAGAACATAACAATATTTATTCATATCCTAACAAACATCTCTGAAATTTGTGACTGCATTCATCTGGATGTTTTCTTTTCATCTTTCATAATTTTCTTTAAAATAACAAACATTATTTCTTTGACTTAAAAAGAAATAAAAAACTCAGATTAGTTAACAGTTCAGACTATCTGAACAGGTTAATAATTTCATAGTGAGCTTTTATCTTGCTTGTGCTTTTTTTATTTTTTTTCTTTTGTGTCTACCATCTGCTTCTGAAAGATTTAGCTAGATATCCAGGGCTGGTATTTCATCTTCATCTTATAAATTCTGCATCTGTTATTTCATAAACATCTTGATTAAAACATGCATGCATGCATACTCACACCCATAAAAATGTAAAAACTGTGATCAATAGGGTAAATTTTGGCGATTTGTGCTTTTTGTTTGTTATTTTTTTACTTTGTGCTCAACAAAATGAATGATCATGTTTTATAAAATAAAAATTCATCTATTTAAAAAAATACTTTGGTAGTTATAATTATCACTAAATGTCCCCCCTCTCTCTAATTCCCTCATATCCCTAGTTCACCTTGTTTCATATCTCTCTAGGATGAATGAAACATTTGGAAAAACTACTTCATGGAAATAAATGCTTTATTTAGTCCAATATAGGTAAATGAACAATCTTCTAAGGAGATAGGAGACTAGAAGCAGATTGTTTTTCCTGTGGAGGTACTGTCGTCAACACTACAGTGCCAACTAAGAAAAAATGGTAACGACTGGTAAGTAGGAGATTCTTCAGTTAGTCCTTACTGTTATATAAAATGGAAAAGGTATTGAGAAAGAGGAGCCCTAGAATCAGAGCACTTGTGAAAGTTTCTGGGTGGGGTGCGGAGAGGGAGGTGTTACATTAGCTTCTACATAGGTAGTGTACATAATGACATAATGGAATCACGTATATTTTCTAATGTTAAGAAGTGTATGCTACAAACTCCAGGTCACACAGTTCGAATGCACCAGCTGTTCCACAGGAAAAGAATAAGTAAACTCCTCTCATGTGGTTTACTGCCTCTGAAAACCTGCTGGAGGGTCACCTTTGGGTCAGTTCCAAGGCAACTGTACACAGCAATACCAGCCCTTGTGGTTGGAGTTCTGATTAGTAGGAAACAATACTGCTAGTTCAAAAACTCCACTTTCCTGGTGGTTTCAAGGAAGAAAGATGATCAATCTCCTTTCAGGCCAATTACAGCCTTAGGGACTCAGCAGAAAGTCAGCAATGAGTTGGTTCTGACTAGACAACAATAAAAGGTAATAAATGATCACCTTTTGACTAACCCCACTTGATTACCTCTGATTTTGTTCTGTGCATCTTGGGAAGATTAATAACTGAACAAAAAAAAATCTTAAAATTTCATGTTTATATTCATATTTTTTTAATAAGCCAAGGGAATTATTACAACTGAGACAATAAGGACATGCACAGAATTGCTTGTGTGACAGATGGAGACTACATATAAATCTAACAGCATGAACTCTAACCTATTTTGGTCCATTTTAGGTCCAGTTTCTTCTAAATATCCAATCTATCACAATATTAGGCATCTTTCTATCATTGGTGCCAAAGATGGTAAAATTTCATCTCACATACTCCAGGCATGTTGTCAAGGATCTTGCATCCTTAGAAAAGATATCACATTGGGAGAGACAGAAGGTTCATTTAGGAAATCCTCAATGAAATGATGAGATGAATTTACACATTCAGTACTGCAATAAGCTTGATTGTGGTGGAGAGTGTGAGGATGATGCAAGATTTTTATTTGTTTTCACTATCGGTTGCAATGCGTCTCCCTGTTTCCTGACAGCTGGTACCAATGGTGTCGATTATGAATCCAAGCAAGATGAAGCTGTTTAGCGTTTCAATCTCCTCTCCATTCATTTTGACTTGCTTATTAGTCCAGTGGTAAGAATCTTTGTTTTCTTGACATTGAGATGCAATCCATACTGAAAGCTGCATTCCTTATCTTCTGCAACAAGTGATTCAAGTCCTCCTCATTTTCAGTAAGCAAGGTTGTGTAATCTGTGTAACACAAGTTATTAATGAGTCTCTCTCCAATCCTGATGTCACACTCCTCTTCATAGAGTCCAGCAGTCAGTAAATAAGGAGACATATTGCACTGGAAAAATCTGCAAATTTTTGAGGAATATTGATGTCAGTTTGGGAACTAAGGTACATCTGATTCAGGCCGTAGTCTTTCTGATTACTTGCTATGTATGCATGCAGGCCAATGAACAAGGATATCAGACAAATAATTGACACCTTTGAGCAGTGATTTGGAGAAGAGCACTGAACATTCCATTGATGACCAAGAGAATGAATAAATATGTCTGGGAAAGAGTATAGCTGAAGTTACCTTTGGAGGCAAGAATGATGAGGCTTCACCTCACATACTTTGAACATGTTGCTAGAAGGGGTTATTCCTTGGAGAAGAACATGATGCTAGGAAGGACAGAGGGCCAACAAAGGTGAGGAAGACCCTCAACCAGATTGATTTGACACAGTGGCTGCTGCAATGGGCTCTTGAGTGTTAAGTAATATGATGATGGCCCCAGATATAACAAGGTTCAGATCTTTTCCTGATAGGGTCACTATGAGGGGCACTCGACTCAATAGCACCTAACAACAACAACAACCAGTTGTGGTCAATTCCACAGCACCAAAAATAAACAACAAAACAAAACAGCAATAAAATGGAGAGAGAGTCTGAGCACTGAAATGGCACTACCTTTTGAGAACAGATGATGACATGGTTAAAAGTTTTCTGTAGTGAGTCATGTTTGTTTTGGAATGTCCAGTGATTTGTTCTCATAAGGAATGATACTGTTCTGGTGTGTGTGTTCCCAGAAAGAATTAGTATCCAGGGCTTACAGAATGCCTGATCAAGAAGTATAGAATCCCATACAAAACAATGTCTAGTCACTGAGCCCATTTAATGGGTTCAACGAATGAATTTTGGAATTGGATATTCATCTGGCCATCTGGCCATACCCTGTTTCAGAGTGATCATCATCTCTCCCTGAGTTGTTATGGAACGAAAGCTTCTTCAGGTAATTTGTCAGTGATGCAGAAGTTAAATTCATCAGATTGCCAATCTGGGTTGAATCACTATCTACATATTAAGTTTACTGTGCTAATGGGGAAGACGTAATTCTGCCAAATCACATCAAGTATAAATTTATTAATTTGGTAGGCATATTTCACTAATACATTACACAATTACAAATAGTAAAAAACAAACTAAACTAGACAGACCATATTATTTCTTTATAATGACGTAGTCTATAATGAAAGAAAATGCTTTTAAATGAAAAAAAGAATGAATATTTGACAAAATAATAATTAGTAATTAAATATCATATGTGGGTAATAGATACATGTATGTTTAAAACAAAATGACTGTTATTAGGTTGTATTGTGTCAACCATGAGCCATCCTGATCCACTGAACAACAGAAAGCAAACTTACCTTATCCTGTGCCATCCTAATGATTACCCTCATGCGTGAGCCTATTGTCACAATCACTGCGCTAATGCACCTCCTTGTAGATCTTCCTTACTTTTGCTGACTCTCTTTCTTTCCTAGAGTGATGTCTTTCACTAAGGACAACCCCCTCCTGACAACACATCCATAGTATGTGAGACTAAATAGCACCATCATTTCCTCTAGTTCCACTTCCTTTAAGGCAGATTTGTTTGATCTTTGAGAAGTCCATGGGATAAAGATTTCAATACTCCTCTCCAACACAACGACTCAAAAGCATTACATTTTCTGCAGTATTCCTTCTTCATTTCCCAGCTTTCAGATGCAATTGAAAGTACAAAGGCTTGAATCAAATATATATTAATCTTTAGATTATTATAATTTTTTATTAGCCTTTGAAAAAGTCCTTAAAATCAGATTTTTCCCTACACAATACACCATTAGGTTTTTTGGTTACTACTACCATTGGTATGTTATTAGGAGGTGCTGGACCTTGTAAATTAACATCATGCTTGGAAAAGTGGAGATCAAAGAAAGAGAGGCTGACCCTCAGACTCATAGCAACTACTGCAATAGAATCAAGTATGTCAGAGATTATAGTGGTTGCATAGAATAGGACCGGTTTCTGAACTGTTATTCGTAGATTTTCTATGAGTCATGCTTAATGTGATGGTACACTATAGCAAAAATAATCAAGAGTATTAATTGTGAATCCAAGTAAAACATGTCTTGAAAAATTCAAACTTTTCCATCTATCATGAAGCTGCATATTGGTCCAGAGTTTTGTTTTCCTGATGTTAAGGGGTAATCTACACTGGAAGTTGTAGACTTTTATATTCTTTAGTAAGTACTTCAAGTCTTCTTTACTTTCTTCAAGCAAGGGTATATGATCTGTATAACTTGGATCATTGGTGATTCTTCTCTGATCTTACTTGCACATTGTTCTTCATAGACTCTAGCCTCTTGAATTTTCGCTCAGCATATGTATTGAATAGGTGTGGAGAAGAGACACACCCTTGACATTCACTTTAATTTAAACCATGCAATGTTCCTTTGTTTTGTTCAGACGTCTGCTTCTTAGTCTATGTACAGATTTTAGAGAAGTACAGTATTCTGTGATTTTCATTCTTTTCACATTTTATCCGTACTTTGTTTTTAAAAAAATACAGGTGGATATCTTTCTGGTATTCTTACTTTAAGCTAAGATTCATTTAACATAAGCAATGGTAGCCCTCATTCCATGGCATCTTCTGAATCTAACTTGAATTACTGGAAGTCCTCTGTCAATAACCATTAAAAAACTTTGCTTGGGAAGCTCTGGTGGCCTAGTGGCAAGAAGCTGCATTGCAATCCCAGAGGTGCATGGTTTGAATCTACCAGATGCTCTGCCGGCAAAGGAGGGACAATCTCCTCCTGTACCAGTCAGATCTGATCTGACGGTACACAGACACACACACACACACACACACACACACACACTAATAATAAAATTTAAAAAAATATATATTTTCTATTTAAAAAGAAAACTTTGGTTGCATATGCTGTTAATGATATTGTATCATTCTGTGGGATCAACTTCTTTTCTGAATGGGAACAAATATAAATCTTTTATTGTCAGATGGTTATATAGCTATATTGCTTGTTGAAACACTTCTATCAGTATTTCATCAATTCCTGGAACCTTACATTTTGTTGAGTTCTTCAACGAAGATTTAACATCTTTCATTATTTTTAGTTCTTGATCATATACTAACTCATGAAACGGTTCCGTGTAGATCAACAATTTTAGGGATTAGTGACTGTATGTTCCTTTAACATTCTATTAATGATCCTTGCTACATTAAAAATGTTGTCCATAGACATCTTAACTATTAAAACTTAAGACTTGAATTTATCCTTCAGTTCTTTTATCTTCAGAAATGCTAAATATGTTCTTTCCTTTGGCTTTTTAACGTTAGAATTCTGTATGTTTTGTTATAATACTTTTTTTTCTCCAAGCTGCACTTGGAAGTCTTCTATTTATCTCTCTAATTTGAACATTTTTTCCCTTGTGTTTGACTTCTTTAGGTTCTAGTGAAAATTTTAGTTTCTTCTTGTATCTATTTTGGTCTTTACTTTCTTCTCTTTGTAATAACCTTCTTTTTAAAAAAATTCCTTCAGTGATCTTTGCATATAACATCACTATGAAATGGAACTAACTCTTCGGCATACAATAACAACAGAAATAAAGAGAAAAACCTGACTTTTAATTAGTATTGTGAGTTAACTATATCTTATAATGACTCTGTGAACTCTAAGTCATTCTCTGTTCTGCACCATCATCATAATTTCTGTCATGCTTAAGCCTGTTGTGGTAACCACCATGTAACTATTTCTGGAAGGAGACCCTAGTAATTAACAAGATCATCATATGTTCGGTTCAGCAATACATATACTAAAATTGTCATGATTGAGAGGATATTTTCAGGGCCCCTGTGCAAGGATGACATGTGTATTTGTGAGCATTCCATATCTTTAACATTATTCTAAGTGGTACAGCGCTTTTCTGTCAATATCCTGTGCTAATTTAACCTGGGGTTGCTGTGGTGTTGAACCTTGTGCCACTGAGATGTCAAATGCCATAATGATTATCATTAGTGGACAGTTTTGGGTGTAGCTCTCAGTTTAAGACAGGTTTGGATGCTGGAATGACATCCACTTCCTAAATAACATGCCTCTAGAAACTCTATGAACTTCGATAAAAGTCAATGGTTAAAGAAAGGCTTCAGGCCTTTTGTTCATAGGGGGTTACCATGAGACATTCTTGACTCAGTGGTAATCAACATAAACAACAACATATGTGCAATATAAATTTGGAGAATGAGCTAAATGATGATTCTCCTAAAAACATTTTCATTTCTAAATTTCACAAGACAGTGAATGTTGAATTATTGGAAGAAATAGAGAAAAAAATTGTGATAAAGTTAAAGATTTCTGATATGGTCCAGAATTACAAAAGGCAGAAAATAAAAGAAATTGTGAAAACAGGTGAAAGTTCAAGGGATGTGACAAAAAACCACAGAAAGGGGAGGGGAAATTTCATCAGCAAAGAGATTTTTATGCATAGGACCTATTAAAAAGGGTGGCTTTGCTGATACCATAATTCCAAACGTCAAATCTCATGACTGGAAGAATATGCTTGTTTTGAAAATATATAATATTGTTGGAAATTAGTGTGCCCCACATGAAAACAAATATGGAGAGAGATACACAGGTGTTTAACATTTAGAACTTTGAAAGTAAGGGTAAAATGTTTGAAATTGCATACATTAATCAATCAATTTCACCCAGGATCTTCCTCTCCTGGACTGTCTCTCCACCGTTCCAAGCACTATGTTCTTCTCCAAGGACGGGTCCCTTCTGGCCACCTGCCCAAAGTGTGTGAGATGGATGTTAAAAATCCTAGCCTCCAAGGAGAAACTTGCTTTCACCATCTCCAAGACAGACCAATTTGTTTTCTTGGTAGTCCATGGTATGTTCAAGACTCTTCTCCAGCATCACAGTTCAAAGCCATCTATTCTTCTTCTGTCATACTTACTCATTGTCCACCTCTCTGATGCATATCAAGTAGTTGTGAAGACCATGACCTGGATTAGATGCACCTTAGTCTCTCGACTGACATGGTTGCTGTTCAGTTCTCTGGAAAGATCCTTGACAGCAGATTTCCCCAGTGCAACTATTCTTTTGATTTCCTGAGTGCTTGTGCCAAGAGTGTTGATTGTGGAGTTGAGCAAGCTGTAACTGTTAACAATCTCAACCTTTTCTCCATCTATTATGGTACTGCCATTTGGCGCCCAGTGATGAGACTCTTTCTCTTCTTGATGTTGAGCTTTAATCCATATTGAAGACTACAGTCCTTGACCTTCTTCAGAAAGCAGTTCAGATCTTCTTTTCAGTAAGCAAGGTTGTGTCATCTTCGTAATGTAGGTTGTTGATGAATCTTCCTCCAATCCTGATGCCACATACTTCCTCATAAAGCCCCGCATACCAAATAATCTGTTCTGCATATAGCTTGAAAATGTATGGAGACAGGATGCACCCCTGACACACTCTTTTGCTTATTTTAAGCTATGCAATATTTCCTTGCTCTGTTCTGAGGACTACTATCTGGTCCAAGTATAGGTTTCACATAAGCACAATCAAGTGTTCTGGGATTCCCATTTTCCTCAAGGTTAGCCACAATTTGTTGTGATTCAAATGCCATTGCATACCAATAAAACACTGATAGACATTTCAATTTGCCAATACCTACTATGTTAATATTTATGTGTTCCACTTCTTTATTGTGTTTCATTGAATATGCACAGCCATTTGATTGTGTGAATTACAACAGACTGTGGCTGACTCTGAGAAGAATGGGAATCCAAGATATTTGATTGTGCTTAAGTGAAACCCATATTTAGAGCAGGAGGCAGTCATTATAACAGAGCAAGGAAACACTGCATGGTTTAAACTTGGGAAGGGTGTATATCAAGGATGTGTCCTATTTCCATATCTTCTTAACATATATGTGGAGCAATTTATCTGGGAGGCTGGGCTCTATGAGGAGAACTGTGGCATCAGGATTGGAGGTAGACTCATCAACAATCTGCCTATGCAGACAACACAACTCTACTTGCTGAAGCTGAGGAGGACCTGAAAGTCCAGCACTGCAGCCTTCAGTATGGATTGAAGCTCACCATCAGGAAGATAAAGATTCACACCACTGAGCCGATTGGTAGCATTATGATAGATGGTGACAAGATTGAGATTGTTGACAGTTTCAGTTTGCTTGGCTTTACAATCAACACTCTTGGTGCCAACAGTCAGGAAATTAAAAGACAAATTGTCTTGGGAAAATCTGCGTCAGAGACCTCTCCAAAGTACTGAAGAGAAACGTCAGTCTGGAGACAAAGGTGAGCCTGATACAGGCCATTGTTTTTGTAATTATTTGCTATGCATCAGAGAGCTAGACAATGACTAGTGATGATAGAAGGAGAATTAATGCTTTTTAGTTGTAGTGCTGGAGAAGAGTACAGAATATTGCTTGGATGGCTAGGAGAACAAACAAGTTCATCCTAGAGAAGATGAAACTACCCTGCTACTTGGAGGCAAGAATTCTGAAGCTTCATCTTTAGGTGAAGACTTTGGACACGTTGCAAGGTGGGATCAGTCCTTGGAGAGGGAAATCATGCTTGGAAGGGTGGAGGGACAGCACAGGAGAGGAAGAACCTCAATAAAACAAACTGATTCAGTCACTTGGGTAATGTGGATAAGTGTGTCAGAGACAATGATATTGGCACAGAATAGAGCAGGGTTAAGGGCTGTTGAACATAGGATTGCTATGAGTCACAGGTGACTTGAGGGCACACAACTACAAGAACAACAACAATTTCTTAATTAACAATGTCCAGTTTTACTATATTTATGCTTTTGGCTAGACCCCCTCCTCCCCCAGAAAACCTATTAAAACATACCATTGTCAAAGTCTTCAAAATAAGATATAGCATAACAAAAGCACTGTGAGAAAAACAGAGCTAGCCACAATTGAGAATAAATTAAATTAAGGTCTATATTCTCAACAAAAACCACACAAGAAAAAAGACAATGCAATAGTATATACAAAAGACTTAAAGAAAACAATTGTCAGGCAAAGATTCTATACTCAGCAAAGCTGTCCATCAAATATAAAGGAGAAATAAGGTCATTGCAGACAAAAAGACTAAATGAATTAGTGAAAACAAGAAATGCTAAGTCCTTCACACAGAGACAAAAGAGGAAAATAGTTGGAGCAAAATACCAGCAACAACAAAAACAGAAATACTGCAAAGTGGCAACAATAAGACTTAGCCTATCAAAAATCATGTTCAATGTGAATAGCTTGCATGCACTAATTAAAATAAAAAGAGTAGCAGAATGGATTAAAAAACCTCAAACCTCATCTATATGATGCCTACAAAAGATACATTTAGGTGATAAGGAAAAAGACTAAACACTAAAGGATGCAAAAATATATATAAAATAAAAGTTGTTATAAGAAAGCTCGAGTGGCAATACTAATCATCGATAAAATATACTTCAGAATGAAACCATTGTAACAGATGAGGAAGGACACTTTAATTATTAGAGGCACAATGGATCAAAAAGACCTATCTTTAGTGAACATCTACACACCTAAGGATAGGCCTGCTATATACATAAAACAGTTAACAGACCTAGAGAACAAAACAGAAAACAAAACTGAAGGAGTAGAAGACTTCAACACATCACTCTCAGTAGAAGATACATCAACTCAAAAGTTACAGAAAAACTGAACTTTACAGTCAACTCAGCTTCAGAGACGTATTCAAGGTAGTTCATCCAACAAAAACTCCATTAAAAAAAAATAACCAACAACAAACAAACAAAAAAACAACAATTCCATTCAATTTTTTCTCAGATGCACCTTGCATTCTCCAGAATCAACCACATATTAGAACAAAATGCAAGCCTCAACAAATTCAAATACATTGAAATGATACAAAGGATCTTTTCAGTCTTCCATGCCAAAAAGACAAAAATTAACCAGATAATAAAAAGGGAAAGAACACATATTTGGAAGCTAAATAGCACCTTGCTTGAGCATTGCTGCGTTACAGAAAAAAATAAAAATCTGAATTAAAGCAGCTCCTTGGAAATAATCAAAATAAAAATACATTTCAAAACCTCTGGCTATAGTTAAGGCAGTCTTCACAGGTCAGTTCATTTCAATACGCAAGCACATAAAAAATAAGGAGAGTAAAATAAAGTCAACACCTCAAACAAATAGAAAAAGAACAACTTAATCCCAATTTCTAAAAGAAAGGAAATTATAAACACTCAAATCAATGAGACAGAAAAGTGAAAAAAAGAATCACCAATATCAGGAGCTGTTTCTTTAAGAGGGTTAATAAAGTAGACAAGCCATTATAAAATTCAACCAAAGAAAACACACACTCAGAGAGAGAGAGGAAAAAAGAAATGAAAGAGTTGGTAGTTGGAATAAGGAGAAATTCAGAGTTTGAAAATGTTTTTAAACAGAATTATTTGGATTGGATCTATAAGGTAAGGAAAAGAAACATCAAATAAATTCCCTAAATTTTCTATTTGGAACCTAACCCCGTGCTGAGCCAATCTTATCTTCTCATACATGCCTGCCCCCATTGCCACAGTCACTATGTCAATCCATGTACCTCTACCTCTCTAATCCTCATCTATTCAGATGTTTGTTTAGATTTTCATAAAATTAAAAAGAAATAATAAATAAAAGCATTAGTTGCATTCACTAGATACAAATTATGAAGATATACTTATTCCAAACATGATATATGTCCCTCTTGGCAACATGTCAAAAATACATGAGACAGCTTCCAAACTCCTTTCCTCCAGGGAGAAATCTGATGTCACCTACTCCAGGACATACCTGTTTATTCTCTTAGAGTCCGTGGTGTATTCAATACTCTTCTTCAGCACCACAACTCAAAGGAATCAATTATTTTACTCTGATTCTTAGTCACTGTCCAAGACCCAAGTGCATAGCAAGCAATTAAAAAGAGCCTAGATAAGGCACACCTTAGTCTCTAGACTAACATCGTGGCTCTTTAGCACTCTGGAGAAGAGTAGTATCTAGCAGAGTTTTGTTGTTGTATATTGTGTTTCTGTAAGTGACAACTAACTCACTTACACCTAAAAATTCAGGAGCATTTTTTTGCTGAGCAGAGTTTGCTTCATCTATTTAGATGTTTGGTTTAGATTTTCATGACATTCAAAAAGAAAATAAATAAAAGCTTTGGTTCCATTACATAGGTACAAATTAGGAAGATATACAAGACTTGGAAAAAAAAGTATTTCTAAGTTTCTAATTTTTGTTTATGCATTCTAAATAGCAATGCAGTACCCATAGTTAGCTGGTGTTCAAGAAATACTTGCAAAACAAATTAATGTATGTGCTTATGCATATTAACTCAGCTTTAACATTGACTTGGGAAAAGTAATATGCAAATTTTCCTACAAGAAACACATACAAAATTTTGTATGTAGATTAAAAACATAAAATGCTTTTTACCTGTCAGTTTGAGGATGTTATTTTCATGAGATTTTTCTATATACTATGACTTTTGAATGTAGCTTTTAGAACTTTTTCTGCACAGATATATGTCCTATGAAATGAGAAATTATCTTCACAAATGTCATCTAAAGGAAAGCAGTTACAGAACAGATGAACATTTAATTAGAAGTTTAAAATACAATTACAGCAATATATTTTCCTTTCTTCATAAATTAGTAAAAAATAGGGATTTTTAAAAAATAGTAGTCAAAACTCTATGATGATATTTTTTCCAGTTGAATGATAAACAGTATCTATTATAAATATTTATTATTTCTTTATATTGTTTTGCATATAAAATTCATCTACATTGTCTTTCATTTATATGCACTGTGTTTTACAAATTCTTCTATTCACATTGTGTTTTTAAATCATCCTCACACTTTTTTTTTATAAAATTAATCTCCATTGTTTCATGCCCAGCATTACCCCACCTTTTCAGGTCACCACCAGATGTTTCTGTCCTCTCCTTCCACCCACCAAACTTTGGGACAATGTGACTCTCCCCTTCTCCAGCCCACCCTCAACCATGTTTATCCCTCTCCTTCCTCCTTGGGACTTCTGTGTATGCCTTATTAGTAATCCTTTTACTTTTACAATAATGGTCTTATTCAATATTTGTCCTTATACATCTAAATTAGTCCACTCAACCTAATACTCTCCAGCCTCTCTCATAATATACAGTATTTTCCAAAATAATTGCTCCTGAGTGCTGTGTAGTATTCCACTGTATGAATGTACCACAATCTTTCAATCCATTCATTTGTTGATGGGCAAGTAGGCTCTTTACCTTTTCCTGCTACTGTGATTAATGCTGCTATGAACTTCTGTGTGTAAATTTCTGTTTCTTAGCTCTATTTTCCTCTAGGTATATTTCTAATTCCTACCATTGGAATACCTGAGTCATATGGCATTTCTATGTTCAGCTTTACTTTAGTTGTTTTAAATGTTTTTTATACTGTTTGCATACAAAATTAAAATGCATTGTGTATCATTCAAATACATTGCATTTCATACATTTCTCTATTCACATTGTATTTCATATTATCATCCCCATACTTTGTATTTTATAAAATTGATCACCATTGATTCATGCCCACCATTAAACTGCATTTTCCGTTTCCCACTGAATTTTCACTAATTCCTTCACTTTTATCTCTGCCCACAAAAATCTGCAACCTCTTGATTTCCCTCATCTCCACCTTTAGCCCCACTCCTGCCTTCCTTTCCCTCTTTGGACTTTTGTACATATCTTACTAGCAACTCTTCTCCATTATCTACAAATATGGTTCTATGCAATATTTACAATAATGGTGCTTATGAAACTGAGCTAGTTCACTCAACATAATACTTTAAAGTCTTTCTTACTATAGTTTTCAAAATCATTGCTCCTGAGTGATGTATAATATTCCATCATGTGAATTTCCCACAATATCTCCATTCATTCATTTGTTGATGTACATTTGGGCTGTTTCCATTTATTTGCTACTGTGAATAACAATGCTATGAACATCAGCGTATAAATCTCCATTTGTGTCTTAGGCCTATTTTTCTCTAGGTATATTCTTAATTCCTAACAGTAGCAAAGCTGGGTCATATGGAACGTCTATGTTCAGCGCTTTTTTTTTTAAGATATTTTTTCCTTGCAAATATTTTTTTTTAAATTTTACACTGCTTTACCTACAAAGTTTGTATACATCGCCCCTCATACTGCATCCCCCCACCTTACAACTCACCCCCTCTCCACCCATCATATCATGCGACCCACAATTACCCCCACACTTTTGCTCCCCCGCTTCCCCTCTTAGATCATCATACACATTTTACTACTTATCTGTTTCTACAGTAAAGGTCTTATATACGTGTCCTTATTGTACTAAATTCATTCACTTAGCATAATAGTCTCTAGTCCCCCGCAAGTTAGGTCGTGATTTCGAGGAAACACCAAACTGCCTTCTAGAATGGTTGTAACATCTTGCAGTCCCACAAACAGTGTATAACAGTTCTAATCTCTCCACATTCTCTCCAATATTTATTACTTGCTGTCTGTCTTATTAAGCCTTACCACTTCTACTCAAGTGAAATATCTCATTGTGGTTTTGATTTTCATTTCATTTCCAGTAATTTGGAGCATTTCTTCATGTGACTGTGGCCATCTGAATGTCTTCCTCCAAGAAAAGTCTCTCCATGTCATTTGCCCATTTTTTAAATCCAATTTTTTAATTGGATCATTAGTATTTTTCTTGTGGACACCATGTAGTATTCTATAATTTCATTATGAGACTCCTGGCTGAAATGGCATTGTAAAATATATTCTTCAAGTCAGTAATGATTATTTTTTTTTACCCTACTGGGAAATGTTTTTGATACAAACAGGAAATTAATCTTTAGAAGCTCCCATTCAGTGATGTTATTCTCCCCTGGTTTTGCATTTCTAACTATATTTTTCAGTCTATTTATATTATATGATAGGCCTACTAAAATTTGTCTCATTTTGTCTCTTATAATCTTTATGGCATTGGGCTTAACTCATAGCTCTCTAATTAACATTAAGTTGATTTTTTTGTATATGGTATGAGATGTGGATACTACTTCAGGTTTCCACAAGTAGAAGTCAAGTTTTGCCAGTACCATTTGTTGAAGAGGCTGTCATTTCCCCATTTGATAGGCTTTGTTTCCTTGTTGAACATCAGCTGACCAGAAGTTGTTGGTGTTGTTGTGTAATGTCAAGTCACCTGTGACTCATAGTGACCACCAGTGTACAACAGCTCTGAAACTCTGCCCTGGTGTGAGCCAGTCTCATTGACTCTGACACACCTACCCTCACTGGCCCAGTTACTTTATCAATCCATCTCATCCAGGATCTTCTCCTCCTGTGCAGTTCCTTCACCTTTCCAAGTGTGATGTCCTGCTCCGATGACAGGTACCTCTTGGCCACATGCCCAAAGTATGTGAGACAGAGCTCCAAAATCCCAGCCTCCAAGAAGAAATTTGGTTTCTCTCTCTCCAAGGCAGATTTATTTCCTTCACTGGTGGTTCAAGACTGTTAACCACTGATTGTTTTTGCATATTTTTGTTTATGTTTATCATTTAGAGTATAGATGTTGACTGAGGTTGTCTTGTCTGTTGTGCCTTTTACCATTATATAGTGTTCTTCCTTATTTTTTTATTGTGGTTTTTATCCCAACGTCTATTTTTTTCTTTTTTTATTTTTATTGAGATTTTAATGACAGTTTAAAGATAATTTTGATTTCCATTCATTAAGTGTTGTACATTTTTCTTCCTGACCAATCCACTGTCCCTAGTTCACTTTTCTCTTTGGAAAGAAAAAATTATTTCATTGATATACAATCCCCATCACCAGTCCACTAAAGTCTATTTTATCAGAAATTAGTATTGTCCTCATACTTTTCTGGGGTTTGTTATTTTCTTGGCATAATTTGTTCCCAATCTTTCTCCTCATTTCTTAGATGTCTCTCTTGTAGGCAACATGTTACTGGGCTTTATTTTTTATCCATTTTGCTGGTCTTTTCTTCTCTTTTTTGCCCCCTTTAATTGGTTCATTTCATTTATTAAAAGTAAGGGTGATTATTGACGTGCCAGATTTTATTGATACCATTCTGCTGTGTTTTTCCTTCTGTTGTTTCTGGTCACTGTGGTCGATCTACTCTCCTTAAATATCACTATTTGAAAACTTTCCTTAAAATTTCTTGTAGAGTTTGTCTTGTTTCACAAATTCTTTTGGTTCCTGTAGTTCTGCAAAAGACATTACTTTTCCCTTATATTTGATAAAAGGTTTTAGTTGGTACAGAATCCTTTGTTGACAATAGATTTTTTTTCACTTTTCTTTATATGTCATCCCATGGTCTTCTTGCTTGCCTGATTTCTGCTGAGAAATCAGTACTTAGTCTAATTGGTTCTCCTTTGTATATGACACTTTGTTTTTCTTGTGCCTCTTTTAGTATTCCTTCTTTTTTAAATTTTTTTTATTTTTTTTGTAATTTGACTATGATGTGCCCTGATGTTTTTCTTTTGAGGTCAAATCTATCTGAAGTTCACTAAGTTTTTTGAATGTAGATTTCCAAATTCTTCATAATGCCTGGGAAGTTTTATTACTTTTTTATTTTATTTTTTTATTTTTTATTTATTTTTTATTACTCTTTGTACAGTTTTCTCAGTGCTTTACCATCCCCTTGTGTTCTGGTATTTCGATCATACATACATTGTACCTTTTGATGTCATCCCACATGATTCTAATATGTTTTTTTTTTCTTTTTGCTTCCATCTGTTTACTGTCTGTTTGATGTTCTAGTATATTCTCAATGAGGTTCTAGTCTTCCGGTCCATTGCCTTTCTGTTTCATATCTTTTGTTCTGCTTTTTTGTCCCTCTCTCTAAAATGTGCCTGATACAGGCCATGGTCTTTGCATATACTTGCTATGCATCAGAAAGCTGGACAATGACTAGAGGTGATAGGAAGAGAATTGATGCCTTTGACCTGTGGTGCTAGAGAAGAGTATTGAAGATACTATGGACTGCTAGGAGAACAAACGAGTTTATACTGGATAGGGTGAAGTCAGGCTGCTCCTTGGATGCAAGGACTCGGAAGCTTTGTCTGACATATTTTGGGCATGTTGCAAGGCAAAATAAGTCCTTGGTAAGGGACATCATGCTTGGGAGGGTGGAGGGGTAGCACAGGAGAGGAGTGAGGTGGATTGATTCAGTGACTGCAGTAATGGGAGTAAGTGTGTTAGAGACACTAACATTGGCATGGGGTAAAGTAGGATTTAAGGCTGTTTTACATAGGGTCACTGTGAGTCCCAGGTGACTCGACGGCACATAACAACAACAACAACATGTCTAAAACAGCTGTCATTTCTGCCTTGATTGTCTGTATTGTTTTCTCATGTATTTCATTAATTCCAGTACTGTCTGTATTGGCTGTACCCTCTCTGTCTTGTATTGATTCTTTAATTTTTTTCTACATTTTTATCTATAATCCAATTATTTCTCCCATCGCTTGCAATGTATTCAATATCTATTCATGTTCCTCCATGCAGGAAGAAGGATTGGCATCCATGTTGATATGTTTCTTCTGGCTCCCTGTCCCTGGGATATTTGCATTATTTTTAGCTTCCATGCTGCTATCTTCATCATTAATGCTATCTTCTATAGCTGTTCAGATAACTCATTTTCAATGTATTTCTTCTGGTTCTCAGTCTCTGAGGTATTCACTTAATTTATGGCTTCCATTCTTTCTTCCATTATTTGTTTCTATAGCCATAGCACTTCATATTCCTACTTGTAAATGTATTTCTTCTACCTTTCTGTCTCTGGAGTATTCAGTGAGTCTGAAATATACTCTGTCTTTTTTTAGGAGAATGCTTTATTTTGTTTCCTTGGTTTTTGGTTTTTTTCACAAGGTTTACTTCCGCCTGCTGTTTCTTGACATTATTTGAAGTTTTTCTTCGTATGTGCTATGCCATTTATAATGTGGCTACACAGGATGTTGGTATTTCTTCATCTTTATGATGTTGTTTATTAGTTGTAGACTTAAAGTGTTCTCTTTATGAAAGAGGGCAACTACTTATGCCAGAAGTCCTTTCTAGGTCTGTGTAGTCTGAAAGCTCTCTTTTCATAAGGTCCTTAAACTTCTATTTAGACTACATAGAGCTTTGTAAGAATCTTTCCTGACTTGTGCTTAATTCTTTTAGAGTTTGGAATTTTCCTTGATGATGCTGATGAACACAGTAACCAGAGACAACCTTCCCTCAGTAGCTATTTATATTCTCTCTGTCTGTTGTTGGGTCCAAGAGGCAGGGCCCTACCTCAATCCAACTTCCCTCTCAGTTCTTGTGTGTTTCTTGGTGGGAGTCTCTGCAGTTTACGCTTGCTTCTTCTAAAATTTGGTTTTCTGATAGGCAGAAGCCACTTTGCCCTAGCAAGCATCTGCACTCTCTCTTCTATTATAATTATTTTAAAAATATCTCCAACTTTAACAAGCTATCAAGATTTTCCTCTTGACAAATTGATATAGGTTTTTCTCTGCAAAATCAAAATTTTTTACTTTGTAAATAGTAGCAATCTGAGGCAAGATGTCCTTTATTCACAGATGCTAATTGGACTAATAATCTCTGGCATGTAATCACAAATACTCTCTACAGCTGCCAAGGGAGATGAGACAAAGCACATAAATAACAGCTTCTATCTCAAACCAGAACCTCACTTTCCAGCTTGTTCAAACAGAGCGAGTACTTTGATATAGGCTATGACTCCATAGAGGGAAAAATTACATGTAAAAAGCTTAACCAGCTTAAAGCTGACTAAATGTCAGACTCCTAGCAAATTGTTCTAATTATAAGTTATAAATGAGATGATCATCACTCATTCGAAAAGCCTCTGTTTTGTTCAAAGTCAGGACCTGTTCTACTCTGTAGAATGTTTAGTTAAAAAAAAAAATCAACGAACCAAAAACCACAACACTTATTTTTTAATATAAATAAAATTTTAAATATTATCAAATTAAATACTAGAGAACCACAATGAGAATTGAACCTCACAAAATAGATTATTTGATTAAAATGCTAGGACAAACTGCAGAGCAGAAAAAAATAGCCAATACTCTGGTGTCAGTGTCAGTTTTCTAGAACAGTCACAATTTTCTTATATTAGTTCTAGTGAAAGTTATTTATCCTTTATTTTTATTTTAACTCAATAGCATAGTACATCGTACAAAAGAAAACATCAGGAAAAAATCTTACATCATGAAAGTATATATATTATTTTCTTTTTTTGTCCTCCCTATTTTTAATTACAAAGAAAAAATCTTTTCTGTTTATGTGTTGTGTTTTTCAAATAATCTTTGAGATCTTAAAGAAATCTCACATTCAGATGAATGTATATTTGCGTGTGTGTATATATGTATATTTAACATTGTGAATATATTATGTGTGTGTGTGT
>NW_006399832.1:13861720-13876347 GCF_000299155.1 Elephantulus edwardii | reverse complement strand
TTGCTGTTAGGTGCCTTCGAGACAAATGTAACCCATAGCAACCTATATACAACAGATCTGAACCCTGCCCTGTCCTGTGCTATCTTCATAGTTCCTAAAACATTAGAGACCATTGAAGCAGTCACAGTATCAATCCATCTGGTTTAGGATCTTTCTCCCCTTTGCAGTCATTATCTACCTTTTAATTGCTTGTTTGTTTTCAGGTTTTTAAATTAATTTTAATGAAATTTACAGAGACTTTGGATTTCCATTCATTCATTGTTGCACTTTTCTCCCTGCCCACCCCTCCTCCTCAGTACACTCTTCTCTTTGAAAAGTAAAAGAAAAGCTCCCCTATTGTTTTACAATCCCTCCTCCCAGGTCCACGCCACTATGCATCCTTCGTTCTGGACTCTTCTCATGACAATAATACCTAATCACATACACTTTTACAAGTTTTCTCCCTCATCTGTTTCAATGCAGTATACATTATTTGTCCTATCTTTCTCATTCTGTCCCCAACCTTGATGTCAGCCCTGTTTTACAACAGTGGCACTATGCAGTATTTGTCCCTTTGTGACTGAGATATTTCACTCAGCGTAATGTCTTCCAGGGTCACCCATTTTGAATAATATTGCATGAGTTCCTTGTTTTTCAATGCAGCCTAGTATTCCATTGTGTGAATATACCACAGTTTCTCTGTCTATTTGTTTGTTGATGGGCACTTAGGTTGTTTCCAACTTCTTGCTATCATGAACAAAGATGCCATAAACATGGGTGTGCATGTATCTGCTTGGGTGACTATCTACCTTTTTAAGCATCAGTCCAACTCCAAGAAATGGAGCCTCCTAGCAACACTCCCGAAGTACATGAGGTAAAGCCTCATCATTTTGCCCCTAATGAATACTCTGGCTTTACTTTTTCCAAGATGTATTTGTTCTTTTGAAAGTCCTTAGGATTTTCAGTGCTCTTCAACAACAGAGCTCAAAGGCATCACTTCTTCTTCTGCCATCCTTATTCATTGTTCAGCTTACAGACACATAGCAATAGATCAGAAAGGCCATGGCCTGAATCGGATGCACCTTCGTTTTCAAACTAGTATCTTTGTTGTTGTTGTTTTTGCATGTGCCATCAAGTTGCCTGTGTCTCATATGTACAACAGCCCTAAACCCTGCTTTATTCTGTGCTAATCTCACTGTCTCCCACAAACCTACCCCCATTATATCAGTCACTGAATCAATTCATCTCATTAAGGGTCTTCCTCTCTTAACTGTCCCTCCACACTTCCAAACATGAGGTCCCTCTCCAAGGACTGATACCACCTTGCAACATGTCCAAAGTATGTCAGATGAAACTTCAGAATCCTTGCCTCCAAGGAGCAGGCTGGATTCACCTGCTCCACGACAAACTTGTTTGTTCTCTTAACTGTTAACTGACTCTGAGAAGAATGAGAATATTTGATTGTGTTTATGCAAAACCTATACTTGGACAAAAAGGCAGTCTTCAGAACAAAGCAAGGATAGACTGCATGGTCCAAAATTGGGAACGGTGTATGCAAAGGATGTGTCTATCTCCATACATTTTCAATCTATATGCATAACAGATTGTCTGAGAGGCTGGCCTCTATGAGAAGGAATGTGGCATCAGGATTGGAGGTAGACTCATCAACAATCTGTGTTATGCAGATGACACAACCCTGCTTGCTGAAACTGAGGAGGACCTGAAGCGCTTGCTGCAGAAGATCAAAGACTGCACCCTTCAATATAGATTGAACAATAAAAAAGCAAAGATTCTCACCACTGGGCCAACTGGGAGCATCATGATATATCATGATGAGATTGAGATTGTTAATAGTTTCCGTTTTCTTGGATCTACAATCAACACTCTTGGTACCAGCAGCCAGGAAATTAAAAGAGAAATTGCATTGAGAAAGTCAGGTGTTAGAGACCTCTCAAAAGTACTAAGAGCAATAGTGTCAGTCTGAAGACTAATGTGTGCCTGATCCAGATTATGGTCTTTGCAATTACTTGCTATGCATCAGAGACCTGGGCAATGACTACGGATGATAGAAGGAGAGTTGGTGCCTTTGAGCTGTGGTGATGGAGAAGATTATTGAATCTTAGAAATGGTAGTAGTACTCCTCAATAATTTGGAGAGATCTGTAACTGCAGACTTTCCCAGTACAATATGGCTCCTTATCCCCTGACTACTGGTACCAAGGGTATTTATTAATTGTGAATCCAAGTAAGAAGAAGTTTTTTAGCTTCAATCTTTTCTACAAGATTCAGTGGTAAGAATCTTTGTTTTCTTGACATTTAAATGTAATTGATATTGATGGCTGTATTCTTTGATTTTCTACAAGAAGTGCTTCAAGGCCTCCTCATTTTCAGCAAGAGAAGTTGCATCATCTGCATAGTGTAAGGTATTGATGAGTCTTCCTCTGATCTTGATGCCACTTTCTTATTTTAAAGTCAATTCCAATTCATGGCAAACTTCTTTGGGATTTCTAAGGCCATAAATCTGCAATGGAGTATATTGTCTATACTTTTCCAATAGTGGTGGTTGTCGTTATGCGCCATTGAGTGACTTGTAACTCACAGTGACCTTATGTACAACAGACCTAAACCCTGTACTATTATGTGCCAATCTCACTTTCTCTGACACACTTACCACCATTTCCCCAGACACTGAATTAATCCATCTCAGTGAGAGTCTTCCTCTCTTACACTGACCCTCCACCCACCCAAGCATGATGTCCCTCTCCAAGGACTGATCCCTCCTTGCAACATGTCCAAAGTATGTCACCCAAAAATTCAGAATCTTTTCTCATGGAGCCTGTGGTAAATTGTAATTGTTGATCTTTGTGTTAGCTAGCCAATTCATTACATACTGTGCTGCAAGAGTTCCTTGTTTTTCCTAATTCAAGGGTGGCTAGTGAGCATTATATTTTTCACTACACACTTCTCACTTAAAAACACTTCTTGAAGATATATACTTCTATATCAAGACATAATTAAGTTCTTTAGTTTCTTCTGCTTTCTGAAGGCAGTCATGCTTGCACTGGTGGAGGGACAGCACTAGAGAGGAAGACTCTGGATGAGATTGATTGACTCAGTGAGTAGGGTAATGACGATAGCTGAGTCAGAGACAATGAACTTGTAGGGCCGCTGTGAGTCATAAGTGACTCAATGGCACATAACAACAACAACAGAGTACATTTAGATTGTTGTTGTTGTTAGATGCTGTCATGTTGGCCACAACTCATAGTGACCCTAAGAATAAAGGACCTGAACTCTGTCTGCCATCCTCACACTTCTTGACACACAACAGTCCATTGCAGTTCTCACCATATCAATCCACCCGTTTGAGGGTCTTCCTCTCCCTCTCTGACCCTCCACCCTTTCAACATCATGTCCATCTCCAAGAAATAGCACCTCCTAGCAATATGCCCAATGTATATGAGTCAAAGTCTCATCATTCTTGCCTCCAAAGTGCACTCTGACAACATCATCTCCAAGACTTACCAGTTTGTTCTCTTGGAAGTCCAAGGGATGTCCAGTGCTCTTCTCCAACACCAAAGTTCAAAGACATCAATTCTTTTTCTGTCATCCCTACTCATGCATAGGTCTCAACTAGTAATTAGGAAGATTGTAGACTAATTAGATGCACCTTAGTGCTCAAACTGACATCACTACTCATCAGTAATTTGAAAACACCCTTAACTGCAGATTTTCCCAGTGCAACGTGTCTCTTTATTTTCTGACTGCTTGTACCAATGACGTTAATTTTGGATCCAAGCAAGATGAACCTATTGATAGTTTCAGTATCCTCTCCATCCATCATGATACTGCCTATTGTTCCACTGGTAAGAATCTTTGCTTTCTTGATATTGAGACTGTCAGCCATACTGAAGACTGCATTCCTTGATCTTTTGCAACAAGTGTTTCAAGTCCTCCTCACTGTCAGCAAGCAAGGTTGTGCCTTCTGCATAACACAGGTTACTGATGAGTATCTCTCCAATCCTAGTGCTACGCTTCTCTTCATAGAGTGCAGCTTCTCGGATAATTTGCTCAGCATGTAGATTGAAAAGTTATGGAGAGAAAATAGTGAGGTTTGGCTGCTTTGAGTCAGATAACCATACAGTATACTATGCAGGGAATAAAAAACAAGGGAAGAATGATGCTTCATTCTTAGTAAAAAAGTCAATTTCAAGTTCTATCCTGAAATACAGTGTTGTGAGTGATAAGACTATAGCCATATGTGTACAATGAAAAACAAGGGAAGAATGATGCTTCATTCTTAGTAAAAAAGTCAATTTCAAGTTCTATCCTGAAATACAGTGTTGTGAGTGATAAGACAATAGCCATATGTGTACAATGAAGACCCATTAACACGACCATTATACAATAATATGCTCCTACATCTAGAGCCAAAGAGGGAGAAATTGAGAATTTTTACCAAACTTTGCCCTATTAAAATGACTGAATATACAATCAGTTTATGTTAATGGTAATCGGTGACTAGAATCCAAAACTAGGAAGCAGTGAAGAAGGAATAATAGTTAGAAAATACAGGCTTGGTGATAGAAATGATCCTGGAAATAGAAAGGTTGAATTTTGTATTTACAATGATTTATTGATTGCAAATACTTTTTCTAAAAGACACAGAAGATGATTTTACACGTGGATTTCTCCAGAGAGGTTTCACAGAATTCAGATTGAGTACATTTGTGGAAGAAATCAATGGAGAAGTTCATTTGTGGAAGAAATTGATGAAGAAGCTAGGCTAGAGGCAGACTGTAGGTCAGATTATCCATCATTCATATGCAAGTTAGAATTGAGGCTGAAGAAAATGAAAATAAGTCCACAGGAATCAAGAATGATCTTGAATCAATTCCATCTGAATCTCATGATCATCTTAAGACTAAATGTGAGGGGGAAGGTTGGGAGGGGAGAAAAGTGCAACGATGAATGGACAGAAATCCAAAGTCTCTGTACATTTTTACTGAAATTAATAATAAATTTAAATAAAACCTAAAGAAAGGAATAAATTTGAAGCATTGAACACCAATGATAGAAGACCAGATGAGTTGTGGGATAATATCAAGAAAAAAATTGAAATAGATGTCAGAAGAGACTCTAAAGATTTCACTAGAGCTTTAAGAAGCCAAATCTAAAAGAAAACATGATGATGTCAAAGAGCTGAACAGACAATTTCAAGGGCAGCCTGAAAGGACAAAGTAAAACATTATAATAAATGTTCAGAGAGCTGGAATTGAAAAATGAAAAAGGAAGAACTCACTGTCCATTTCTCAAGCTGAGACAAAACCTGAAATATTTAAGCCTCATGTCTCAATATTAAACGATGTTATGGACAATATATTGAATGATAGATTGTTGTTGTTGTTGTTGCTGTTATGTGCCATCAAGTCGCCTGGAACTCATAGAGACCCTATGTACTACAGCCCTAAACCCTTCTCTATTCTGTGACAATATTATTATTATCTCTGACCCACTTACACCGGTACTCTAATTGATAGGGTGGTATTAATAAGTTCAGAATTCTCTATCTAGGTTGTTGTTATTATTGTTGTTATGTGTTATCGAGTCGCTTGCAACTTATAGCGACCCTATGTACAAGAGCTCTAAACCCTGCTCTGTCCTGTGCCAATCGCACTGCCTCTGACACACCCTTCCCGATTACCCCAGTCACTGAATCAATCCACCTCATAGAGGGTCTTCCCCTCCTGCACTGTCCCTCCACCCTCCCAAGCATGATGTCCCTTTCCAAAGACCTCTCCCTCCTTACAACATGTCCAAAGTACATCAGACGAAGCCCCAGAATCCTTGCCTCCAAGGAGCAGCCTGGTTTAACCCTCTTCTTGGCGGTCAATGGTATATTCAATACTATTCTCCAGTATGACAGTTCAAAGGCATCAATTCTCCTTCTGTCCTCTCTAGTCATTGTCCAACTCTCTGATGCATAACAAGTGATTGCAAAGACCATGGCCTGTATCGGACACACCTTAGTCTCCAGAGTGACGCCATTGCTCTTCAGTACTTTTGAGAGGTCCCTAACAGCAGACTTTCCAAAACTATAGTTTTCTCCAGCCTGAGGGACTGGTTGCTTGACCTTGGAGTTCTTAGTGTCCTTTCTGTGATCTGTCTGTTAATCAGAAGAGGAGGTGCATCTCCTAGATTAACTGTTATCTCTTTAAATTTGTTTTCCCAAATCATATGTAAATTGTAACTTAATCTGCCTGTTTGCCTGGAAAGGGAGTATTTGGGTGTGAATGGTTTTCTTTCAGAAATAGAAATTCTTTAATTTTACTAACAAAAGTTTATTGTTAAGTAAGTTGATGTCTCACCATCCTATAAAAGCCCATGACCACTCCCAGATGGACAACAGTCTTAGAGGTGACTCACTGTCTCCCAGATCTGGGTAATAAAGTGCTTATGGATATTGCAATTCATTTGCCTTATTGGCAATTGACTATGGATAGAATCCCTTGTGTTCTGTAACATTTTTTACTACTCTGGTGGAATATTCAGGCTCACCTGCTAGGGGATTCTGAATCTCGCAGATAGGAGGACCCCGAGAGCAGGTTTCACTAACATCCAAAGGCATGCCACCAAGATCTTTTGTCTCAAGAGACCTTTGAGAAATCCACTTTTGGCATCCTTCATTGCCTTCGCGAATCCGTGGGCACTTTATCTGGTAACTGTGCGCTTAGTAAAAAATTTTGTCTGTTTTGGCCAGCCCTGGGGAATGCACCTGTGTGTGCCTGAAACCGGTTACCTGGGAGTAGCTTAGTGTGAGCTGCCTACAGAGATCCGTGTGGGTGGGTTTGCATGAGCTACCCACTCCAATCTAGGTGAGTGGGTGGATATGAATCGCCCACTCCAAATCTGTATCTATTGCACAAGTTGTGTCTGTGTTGGTTTCTGTACTTTAAACAGGAACCTATAGGAATGGAAGCTGAAGCTTTCCATTCTTGGTTTTATAGGATTGGAAGCAGAAGCTCTCTGCTCTTTGTTCTTCTTAGCTCTTTGATGCTGGCTTGTATAAAATCTGATTGAAGTTGCATTGTATCTGATGAGTTAAAACTTGTGCTGTATCTGATGAGTGAAAGTCATATTTGATGAGTAGCTGTATCTGCTGAGTGAAAGTTAAAATTTGTGCTATATCTGATGAGTGAAAATTATATTTAATAAGTAAAACTTGTGCCGTATCTGCTGAAGGAAAGTTATATTTGATGAGTAATACATGTGCTGTATCTGCTGAATGAAAGCTATATTTGATGAGTAAAACTTGTGCTACTATATCTGCTGAATGGAAGTTATATTTGATAAGTAAAATTTGTGCTATATCTATGAGTGAAAATTATATTTAATAAGTAAAACTGGTGGTGTATCTACTGAGTGAAAGTTATATTTGATGAGTAAAATGTGTGCTGTATCTGCTGAATGAAAGTTGATCTAAAGTAGGTCAGAATTGGTTTTGACAAAGACTGTGGCAAAAGAAAAATAAATACCAACCTGCAAGGAATGAGGCTATATAACAATAAAAAAAGGTTATTAAGAGAAAGTTCAAGCTGCTCTAAAGGAACTAGAAAAAATTAAGGCCCAGGAATTTACCAATATCAACTGACATATTTCAACAAAAAGATGCAGCCCTGCATGTGCTCCCCGGGTTGTGCTAGGAAATCTGGAAGGCACTATATGGCCACCTGAATGGAAGAGGTATATATTTATTCTGATTCTAAAATAAGTGATCCAAGAGTGTGGAAATTATCAAACAATATCACTGATATAACAAACAAGCAAAATATTGCTAAAGATTACCCACAAATGACTGGAATCCTACATCAACTGAGAACTACCATAAATACAACCTGATTTTAGAAGAGGCCATATCACTGGGGACATCATACCAAATGGATGGATCTTGGCTGAAACTAGGGAGTACCAGAGAGATATTACCTGTGTTTTGTTATTGACCATTCAAAGGCATTTGACTGTGTGGATAACAAAGAGTTATAGTTAACCTTGAAAAGAGTGGGAACCTCAGAGTACTTGATTGTGCTTATGCAAAACTTGTACTTTGACCTGGAAGAAGTCCTTCGAATAGAGGAAGTTAACATTGCATAGTTCAAAATCAAGAAAGGAGTGCATCAAGGATGCATCTATGTTGTCTCCATACTTTTTCAATGTATATGCAGAACTGATCATTCAGAAGGCCATATTTTATGAGGAGCAATGTGTCATTAGAATTGGAGAAAGTATTATCAACAACAACCTTTGTTACACAGATAACACAACCTTGCTTGCCACAACTGAAGAGAACCTAAATGTTTGCTACAAAAGGTTATGAACTACAGTCTTCAATTTGGATTGAAGCTTAACATCAAGAAGACAAAGATTCTCACCACTAGATCAATTGACAGCATTATGATAGATAAAGAAGAGATTGAAGTTGTTAACAATTGCAGCTTGCTTGGTTTCACAATCAAAACTCTTGGCATCAGTAGTCAGAAAATCAAAAGATTAATTGTATTGGGAAAGTCTGCTGTCAAGGATCTCTCCAGAGTACAGAAGAGAAAAGGTCTGTCTAGAGACTAAGTTACCCCTGATTCAGGCCACGGTCTTCATAACCACTTGCTATGCATCAGATGAGTGGACTACAACAAAGGAATACAATGCTAAAGAAGAGAATTGATCATTCCATAGACTTCCAAAAGGACAAAAAGGTTGGTCCTAGAAAGTGTGAAGCCAAGTTGCTCTTTGGAGTCAAGGATTTTGAAGGTCCATCTCACATACCTTGGAAATTTTGTCCAGAAGGACAGGTCCATGGAAAGGTATATCATGATTGGAAGAATTGAGAGACAGGGCAGAAGAAGAAAGCCCTGTATTAGATGGATTGACACAGTGACTGTGACAATGGGAGCATATGTGTCCAAGACAGTGAAATTGACTCAGGATAGAGCAGGGTTCAGATCTATTGTGCATAGTTTCACTACGAGTTGCAGGAAACTTGACATCACATAGAAACAACAACATTGTTGTTATTATTATGGGAATAATAGATATATCACTGTACTATAAAATTAAAAAGAGTAAAAAAGGTCATTTAAAATTGAGTTTCTATGTAGTATCTGACTGTAGGTTTTTTTACTATTCAAAACAACCTGTCTTTAGTATATCATTCCAGGAATATATCTAGGTCTTTATTAACATGTGGGTAAACAAATTTCTATGTCTCTTTGTATTTCTGTCCATTTCATTAAAAAGTGATCACTGCTGTTTCTATTTCTCCCAATTTCATAAAACCATGACCCCCCAAATTGTAACTCAATAGAATTCAGAAATTATGAAATATTATCATACTTACTATCTGCAAGTACAAACTTGCTAAAGGTTTTTTTTAAATGCCTGCAGCCATACATAATACAGAACTGCCATAAGTTCAAAACGAATGCAAAAGATTCCATAAAGCAAGATACACCATTGCTGATGTAAAAATGGATCATCTTATTAACTTGTGTTTTATATACTATGAAAAACTTATTACTCTGTGGATCATAATAACTTATGGATAACATTAAGAAGAATGGGAATTTCATAACAATTAGTAGGGATCACCCTAAGCCTACAAATAGACCAAGAAGGGGTATTTCTTTGAAAAGAACAAGGGAAAACTGCATGGTTTAAAATCAGGAAGGGGCCACTTGGACGTTGTCATTTTTCCATACATATTTAATCTCTATGCTAAACAAATTATTTGAGAAACTAAGCAATTTGAAGGAACTCTGGTGGACTAAGGGTAAGAAACGAATCCCAAAGGAATGACACTCAAAGCCACCAGCTACTCTGTGGAGAGGGATGAGAGGTCTTCTCCCATGAGATTACTGCCTCTGAAAACCTGCCAGAGTGTCAGTTATAGGTTGTTTCTGACTCTACAGTACACAACAAGAAGTTGCTATAATGTGACACACAGGAATAAATATCATTTTAACTTCAAGTGTATGGCTTTTAGTTCTTTCTAAATCATTATGACTTCCTTCAATATATTATGGTCACATGACTTAGATCAGTTATTGCACTTCCTAAAATTTTCTGATAGTGCTAGACATGGACACTGAGATAAATCTGACTGTTTTGTCTAACTAATTAGAATAAAATAAGATCTGTATTCTTGTTTGCCGGGTGGTAAGAAATTATTCTGCAGTCTCAAAGGCATGGAGTTCAAATCCACCAGCTACTCCAGGGGAGAAAGATGGGTAGTCTTTTCCCGGGTTATTTACTGCCACTGAAAGCCCATTGGAGCATCAGCTATGGATTATAAAATATTAAACCAAAGTAAAATCTGGATTTCTGTTGTTTATTTTGTTAAATATTCTTAGAATGATATTTAGATATCAAAAGAATGTTTAGCATTTAATGGCTATCTTAAGATTCTTAAATTTAAAGGCTAAATTATCTATGAATAACTAACTCATTGCCTAAGCTAACAGCCATCAAGTCAATTGCAACTTATACTGACCCTCCATTAGTATTCTGAGGTGATACATATTGAGCAGAGTAAAACTAAACACTCATTGCCAGTGAGTCTTAAATGGCTCTTTCTTGACCTTCTACTCGATTTCTGAGGATGTAAATAACCTGGGATAGGGGAGATAATCTATCTCTCTCTCCTTGAGCTGCCAGTGGGTTCAAATTGCAAGAGAAGTTTGGTTTTTAGGTTAAAAGAACAACTTTCTATGGAGCAAATAGTGCAATCGAACTGTTCAACTTTCAGTCCACAGTCGAACAAATAACATGTTGTGCAACCATATCTTCTTAATAAGTAATTAAAGACATAGTTTTTAAAAACTAGTCTATCTGATCAAAACTGTTAAGTAGAAAGCATGACTGGTTTGTTCAAAACTTTTAGCATTCTTAAGGTTTTATGTATTACATTGTTATTTAAAATTTGCTTTAAACAAAGTTGTGATTATTCTAACAAATAAAAATTAGTTTTATCAGACTTCACTTTGTACCAATTGTTTTATAATAATTATTATTTTCACATTTTATATATTGTTCTCAATATATTATATACAAATATTTGTGAACAATAGAACTAAGATAATTCCTAAGAAAATGTAAAATTATTATTATTAATAATATGTTTTAAAAAATCACCATTCTGGAGCACAAAATAACAAGGCTCACAATCCTAATAAACTTAACACAGTAACTCAAGTTTATTTAATGGGTATCTTATGGGAAAATCTTGTAGAATAACACACACGTGTTAATTTCCTAGTTCCAAAAGGGTAATTTTAAAAAGATTTGCTATAGTTGAGGGATTATTCAAGGTTATGATGTCAGCCATCAAACATCAAAATATGAGATACACAAGACTGAAAAACCTAGTAACTTTCATTTTACATTCACTAGTGGGTCCCTGGGAAGTAATTGAATGTCCTTGACACTATAGAACATTTAATTTCTGCTGTTATAGGCATTTCACTGAGTATTGTTCTTACCTTTATAGGCATCCTGTCATAAACAGTGCCTGGGAATTGAGGGGGGAAAGTGAATATTTTTATTTAATCATTTTTATAATAATAATTTTTAAAAAGTAGACTTCCTATTATTAGAGTGTATGCCTATTGTTATCTACTCATTAAATAGTTGAATATGGTAGCTTAAAAATTTAGAATAAATTAAGCTTTAAGTGAAATATATTTTAGTGTTTAACTAATGTTTAACAATTACTGACAATTGGAAGATGAAAGTTTGAAACAAAAAGGAAAACTCAATAGTTGAAAAATATGATCTGGATAATAGAAATGAGGCCAAAGGTTATATGATATAATTTTGTATACCCAATAGTTTATTAATTGTAGATACCTTTTAATCTGATAGCATAAATGAAAACTATACACATGGACCTCACTAAGTGGAACACAAAACCAGATACAAATATTGAAAGACAGAAAAGAAAACAAAGACCAAAATAAATGTCAGACTCTTAACAATTGTGTTACATTGAACTGTTGAGTTGGAATAAACTCATTAGTGACCCTTCCAAAGGTGTTCAGAGGTTTTAAACTGAATAGGAAGAAATTGACTATCTCTGGTGTCAGAGAAGTTAAAAACTACCTTTTCTATCCATTCTGTTAGCCCTCATTGGGAGTATGGTCTCTAGCATTAGCTGTGGACACATAGTCTCACAAATAATCAACAACTGTGCTATCAATATAATTGAGTGTTTTCCACACTGTGAAAAACAATGGTGGAGAGAGTGTGAAGAGACTATGGCAAGGTGTAACCAGAGGAACCCCGGAGATTGAGCCACAGTTAAAGATTTTACTTGTTGGACGAATAAAAGTAAAGCTAACTTCTGATTTCTCTGAAATAAAGATTGTTTGATGATCGATAAAACAAGAGGTACAATTTTGCTGCTGAACAGAATCTTGACTTTAATTGAAAAATTATGCCTTGTTAATCTAGTTCAAGACTGCTGGATATTCTTTGCTTTACCCACTTTCCAATCTATTTCTCTAATAAACTCCACAACTGGGAGTAAAGTCTATGATTCAGTTTGCACCCAACATTGAACATAATGATCAATAGAAATGCGTTCGAAAGTATGTGAAGTGGCACATGTGACCATGTAGCTGTTTGTATGGTACTATGTTATTAAGGTGTGCTTGATTCAGCCCATAGTCTTCTCAAATACCTGCCATACATCAGAGAAAAAAACAATAAAAAGGATGACAAAAAAATTTGATGTCTTTGAGTTGTGGTGCTGGGAATGTGTACTTAATAACCCATGGGCTACCATAAAAAACAAAACAAAACAAAAAAAAACCCCAAAACAAACAAACAAACAAATATATCTTGGAAAGATTGTGACTGGAGAACTCCTTGGAGAGAAAGCTGGCAAGGCTTCATCTTTCATACTTTGGATATGAAACTAATTGAGGCTCTTCCTTGTAAAGAGACATCATGTTTGGAAAGATGGAGGGTCAGAAGAGAAGAGGAAGACCTCCAATGAGATGTACTGACATGTGACTTCAGCAATGGGGTCTAGTGTCTCAGAAAGGGAGCAGATGGCATGAGATAGGCTGCTCATAAGGTTTCTGAGTCATACTCGACTCAACAGCACCTAACAACAACAACAACAAACAACATCATCATCAATAACAACAAACAATATGGATATTATTGATGAAGACATTCCCTCTTATGAAGGTGGCAGAAATCAGACTTAGCCGTGTTGCATTTGCCCCTTATCCTCCATCTTTCTCCCATAGAATAGCTGGTGCTTTTGAAAATTTGTCTTTGGATTGGCAGCATTAAGTAGGCCATCAAGGCACCCTAAAAAAATAGCAAAATATTCCCTGTAAATGGATAAGAAGACTCATTATTGTAATAAAGACAATCCAACCAACGCAGTCTATATGATTAATGTAGTCTCAACAGAGATACCAAACTCAATTTTCAAGGATATGGAAAGTAAGTTTGCAGTTAAATTTGGAAAGGGAAGAGATCCCAAATAAGCAAAACTGTTCTGAAAATAAAAAATTAAGTAGGAGACATCATGCTCCCTGATATCAAAACCTATTACACAGCTATATTAACCAAAACAGCAAGGTACTGGTACAAAAACAGATGCACAAATCAGTGGAATAGAGTTGAGAACCTAGAAATTAAATATGGTCAATTGATATTTCATAAGTAATATATCTGCAGAAAACTGAAATAGGATCCACATCACATACTAAACATAAAACCAACTCAAGGTGCATCAGTGACCTAGGGGTCAAACTTCAAATTACAAAGATCGTAAGCAACAAAATGGAAACTAAATTAGAAGCCCTAGCATATGGCATAAACAGCCTTGCAAATATAGACAATAATACAGAACCAGTAGAAAATAAAATTTACCAAAGGGACAGTCTAAAAATCAAATCCCTGTATACAAAAAATCCTTTCCAATAGGATAAAAAGAAAGCCCACAAACTGAGGGAAAAAAATATTTGGAGATGACATGTTATACAAGGGTGTCATCATCATCACAAATGTTTACTTAATACTACAGGATCTCCACAAAACTGGTAACTCAATCACAAAATAGGTAAAATAAGGGGAAAGACTCTTCATAAAACAGGACATTTGGATTGCTAATAAACATAAAAAGAAATGTTCAAAATCACTAGCAGAGAAAGAGAGATGCAAATCAAAATACCAATGGAAAAAAAATTGAACTTTGCAATAGCAAAGTTCAATAGCACATTGTTGTTATGTGCCTTGGAGTCACCTGAGACCCATTGTGACCCTATGTACAACAGCACTGAACCCTTCCCTGTCCTGAGCCAGTCTCGCTAATTCTGGCACATCACCCCCCATTTCCCCAGTTACTGTATCAATCCATCTCATCTGGGTTCTCCCTGTCCTGAGCTGTCCCTCCACCCTTTCATGCATGATGTCCTTCTCCAAGAACTGGTCTCTCTTGGTCACATGCCCAACATATGTGATATTGAGCTTCTAAATTCTAGCCTACACGCAGAAACTTAGTTTTACTCTTTCCAGACAGACCCATTTGTTTTCTTGGCAGTCCATGGTATGTTCAAGAATCTTTGTATCTCTTTATCT
>NW_006399832.1:13857676-13860305 GCF_000299155.1 Elephantulus edwardii | reverse complement strand
CTATATTGAAAGAGAGAGAGATGGGTGCCTGTTGTGGTTGAGTACCATAGAGTCAGAACTCGGCCACCAGAACTCGCAATACATATGTGTGTGTATGTATTGTTGTTGTGTACTGTCGAGTTGACCCTCCAGTGGGTTTTCCGAATCAGTTACATGGGAGAACATTGTTCATCCTTGTCCACACAGCTGCTCCTGGATTTAGATTGCATGTCTTTGAGATTACAGTGCAGCTTCTTACTCCTCGACCATCAGAGCTAATAACTGCTGTCCTAGTGACTTCCTCTTTCTTCTTCCAGTTTCTTCATTTTAAACAGTGATTATAAGGCTAGAGCAATGGTTAAAGGAATATGTAAGGCTCAATGGAGACTTTAAAGAGACAGGGAGGCAAAAATAACAGAACAATAATAATATCACATGCAAGTAAAGCCTAGTTGAAGTTTATGAAAAAGCAATTGGAACAGTACTTTGACAGGAATCTTCCAGAATAAAAGAGAGTAAAAAACTGATGAGCAGGACTTTCTAAAGATTAAGACTCTGTGCTTATCAAAAACTATTCCCAAAAGGGTGAGAAGAAAACCTAACAACTGGGAACAAACATTTGGCAATGCCGTCTCAGGCAATTGTCTTACAACAAAAGTTTAGAGAATATTCATGGGCTTCTGAAGAAAAAGAATGATAACCCAATTATAAAATGGGGAAAAGACATACATGGAAAGACTTTTCACAGAGAAAGACATTCAGATGGCCCTCAGACACATGAAAACATGCTCTGAAAATGACTGGCAAGAGGAGACATGCAAATCAAAACCACAATGAGATACCATCTCACTCCAGTAGCAGTGACAAAGTCAGTTTGGCAGCAAGCAATAAATGTTGGCAAGGATGTGGAGAGGTGACCACCCTCATACATTGTTGATGACACTATAAAATTATACAAACACTCTGGAAGACAGGCATTTCCTCAATAAATTTGAAAACAAGACCAAAACTAGAAGAAATTTTAAGTGTAGTGCTCCACACAGAGACACCAAAGGAAAGTGCATGTACCATAATAACCAGAAACAACAGAAAAAGAAACATGGCAAAATGGCAAAAGTAAAATCTGGCTTGACGATAATCACATTTAATGTGAATTAAACAAACATACCTATGAAGAGAAAAACAGTAGGAGAATGGATAAAAAAAAGCCCATAAATATATTGCCTACAGAGACGTACATAAAAAATGGAAAGACAGACTCAAAATCAAAGTCTGGGAAAAAAATACATCAAACAATTGCCAACAACAAAAAACACAGGAGTGGCAACACTAATCTCTGATAAAACAAACTGATAGGAAGCATCATGATGGATAGAAATTGAAGTTGTCAACAGCTTCATCTTGCTTGGTTCCATAAATAGCACCCTTGTACTAGCAGTCAGAAAATAAAGAGACATTTTGCAGTGGGAAAGTCTGCAGGTAAGGACCTCTCCAAATTCTTGAGGAGTAATGATGTCCGTTTCAGGAAGAAGGTGCATCTGATTCAGTCTATGTTTTTGTTTGGTTTTTTTGTTTTGGTTTCTTTTTTTCTGATTAATTGCTATGCATCTGAGAGCTGGACAATGACTAAAGATGACAGGTAAATAATTAACACATTTGAGCTATGGCGTTGGAGAAGACAGCTGAACATCCAGTGGACAGTCAAGAGGGAAAAAAAGTATATGTCTTGAAGAGGGTTCAGCTAGAGTGCTCTTTGGAAGTAAGAATTATAAGGCTTTGCCTCACATACTTTGGGCATGTTGTTAGGAGGTGCTATTCCTTGGAGAAGGACATGATGCTGGGAAAGGTGGAGGGTCAGCAAAGGAGTGAAAGACACTCAGCTAGATGGATTGATGTGGTGACTGCTGTAATGGGCTCTTGTGTGTCAGGAAGTGTGAGGACGGTGCAGGATAGAACAGAGTTTGGAACTTTTGTTCGTAGGGTCACTATGGGTTGGACTCCATCGTACTTAACAGCAACAACAATTGTCATTTTAATAAAGTTTAAAGAAAGTTTGGATTTTTATTCATTCATTGATATGCATTTCCCTTTTCCTCCCTTATATCTCCTCTCATTTGCTTTGTAATGTGTGTTTTGTTCCAGATTGGTAATTATTGTATATATAATGCCTAATCATTCATTCATTTCAGGCAGTCCTCTCTTTCATCATTCTGCTGGAATGTTCATTATCTAGCCTCTTTTATTCCTGTTCTTCTCACACTCCAGGCCAATCCTTTTCTACAGTGGCAGTCTTCGGCAGTACTTGTCATTTTGTGACTGAATAGTTTCACTCATTATTAATGTCTTCCAGATTGACCCACGTTGTGCGGTGTTCTAAAAGATTATTGTTTTTCACTTCTATATAATATTCCATTGTATGAATTTACCAGTGTTTTTCTCCGATCCTTTCTTTTTTTTTTTTTCCATTTTGTAGAACTGCTTCTTTTAATATTTTAAAGTAAAATATGGGCATGTTAAAGGAATAATACACAAATTTAAACTCTACATTCTTCCTCTACCAGTTTGGCTCTGTGTCTCTTTAAGATTTAGAAACTTGGTAAAACCACACATTTTCATGCTGAAAATAATAGTGTAACAAAGTCCAAAACAA
>NW_006399832.1:13855096-13857231 GCF_000299155.1 Elephantulus edwardii | reverse complement strand
CTAGAGAAGTTTCTCTGATCGTGTAGAGCACCGAAAACCATGAGGAGGAGACGCAGCGTTCTCTCCTGAGCGTGAAGCCGGCTCTTGGTGTTGCTTCGTTGCAACTGCCACTTGCCATTGATGATCGTTCTTCTCTCCAATCCTTTCTTAATGAGCAGTTGAGCTCTTTCAATCTCTTCACTTTTATGAATAATGCAGCAATAAACAATAAGTGTGAATTCATCTATTTGTATCACAGACTATTTTCTTCAATTTTGAAAGACATAAAATGTTTATTGAAATAAGCTCTTTCCAGACAAAAATTCTTCTAAAGAAACATTTATTAATTTGAATCCAGGTCAATATTTACTTAACATTCAATATTATTTTCAACTTATATAGTCTGCCGAATTTTCTTGACTGATTTCATCTGTGAAATTCTTCAGCAGCTTAATAATATATACATAGCAATGCAATGCAAAATTTACTAAATATTTATTAAGAAGTAGTTTTGCTAGCTTATTCTTTTTTGTCCTTTTTAACAGAAAAAAAGACCAAAAAATTGCAACAATTCTCTGACCTGTACTGTAATGGATCCAGTTCTATTCAAGTTAAATAGCTCTTCAATAACAAGTTTATTATGCCACTGGAAATATTAGCAAGATACAGCTTCAGCATAGCATCTTTATTTTATTTTTTTATTTTAGGTCACACAATATCCTGTGGTGAAAATGATGATGAAAAACTTAGAAAAACTTACTCCAGTTCAAAGAAGGATGCTCAATTAATTTCAGATTTATTTTCTTGTTGAGTTCTGCTTTATAGGGAGCATGGATTAGAAGTTAAAGATCTAAACACTGTACTCAGTTATATCACAGTTTCATTTCTTTAAGTTATAAGATTTTAGCAAAGCAATTTTGTTTCTTTTTCCACATGCCTTAAGAGAGGAGTTCATTTGGTCTGTAAATATCTGGGGAAAATAAGTTAAGAAAAATCAGCTTTTCTTTATTAACCCTCAGTGTCTTTGACTATGGAATTTAAAGTTTGTCAACAATCTTTTATTTCATTTGCTCAAAAATTCAGATTTCATTTGCATGGTATTCTATTTTTTTGGTATTTCAGATTACTGTGTTAAGTCTAGGGATTATGTTGGAAGGATACAAATCTTAATGAGGGATTGTCTCAATTATCATCTTGTATAATATAATTATTTTTAGCAAAGATAACAAAGAAGTTTTACTTTATAATTTTTTATACTGTAATTAATATTGAGAATGGGAATCCTGGAACACTTGATCATGCTTATGCAAAACCTATACCTGGCCCAGGCTTCAGTCATCAGAACAGAGCAAGGGAACACAGCATGATTTAAATTTGGGAAGGCTGTGCACTAGGAACATGTTCTATCTCTGTACCTTTTCAACCTATATTCGGAATAGAATATCCAGAAGGCTGGACACTATGAGGAGAAATGTGGCATCAAGATTGGAAACTCATCAAAAATCTGGGTTATGCAGTTGACACTACCCTGCTTGCTAAAACTGAAGAGGATCTGAAGTGCTTGATGCAGAAGGTCAAGGACTGCAGCCTTCAATATGGATTGAAGCTCAACATCAAGAAAATGAAGACTCTCAGTACTGGGCCAACTAGCAGCATCATGATAAATGATGAATATATTGAGATTGTTAACACCTTTAGTTTGCTTGGCTCCGCAATCAACACTCTTGGTATCAGCAGCCAGGAAATTAAAAGATGAATTGCATTGGGAAAGTCTGCTGTCAGAGACCTCTCCAAAGTACTGAAGAGACCTATGTCGGCCTTGATGTCATTCCACAACTCATCTGGTATTTATTCATTGGTGTGCAATGCTTCAAAACTATTCTTAAGATGATTTTTTAAATTCTACTGGGATAGGGTGAGCTCTGGTGGCCTAGTGGCAAGAAGTTGCAGTGCAATCTCAGAGGTAGACGGTCCAAATCCACCAGATGCTCTGCTGAAGAAGGAGGAACAATCCCCTCCTGTAGCAGTCAGATCTGTGGAAGATCTATTAACAATCTGCGTTATGCAGATGACACAACCCTGCTTGCTGAAACTGAGGAGGACTTCATGCACTTGCTGCAAAGGGTCAAGGACTGCAGCCTTCAGTATGGACTGAG
>NW_006399832.1:13849671-13854015 GCF_000299155.1 Elephantulus edwardii | reverse complement strand
TATATATATATATTCCGTATATAAGACAAAGATTCTCATCTCTGGACCAAATGGCAGCATCAGGATAGAAAGTGAAGAGATTGAGCAATGTATGTACCTCTTGTTATTAAGTGTCATCAAGTCTCCTGTGTACTCATTGTTGTTGTTGTTATGTGCTGTCAAGTTGCTTGTGACTTGTAGCGACCCTATATACAACAGCCCTAAACCCTGCTCTATCCTGTGCCAATCACACTTTCTCTGACATACCCATACCGATTACTCCAGTAACTGAATCAATCCACCTCATAGAGGGCCTTCCCCTCCTGTGCTGTCCCTCCACCCTACTAAGCATGATGTCCCTCTCCAAGGACCGATCCTTCCTTACGAGATGTCCAAAGTATGTTAGACGGAGCCTCAGAATCCTTGCCTCCAAGCAGCAGTCCAGTTAAACCCTTTCCAGGATGAATCTGTTTGTTTTCCTGGTAGTCCATGGTATTTTCAATACTTTTATCCAGTACCACAGCGCAAAAGCATCAATTCTCCCTAGTCATTGTCGAACACTCTGATGCGTAACAAGTGGTAGCAAAGACCATGGCCTGTATTAGATGCACTTTAGTCTCCCGAGAGACACCATTGCTCTTCAGTACTTTGGAGAGATCCCTAACAGCAGACATTCCCATGGCAACATGTCTTATAATTTCCTGGCTGCTGGTGTTAAGAGTGTTGACTGTGGAACCAAGCAAACTAAAGCTGTGTACAATCTCAATCTCTTCACCATCCATCCTGATGCTGCCAATTGGTCCAGTGATGAGAATCTTTGTGTTCTTGACATTGAGCCTAAATCCATATTGGAGGCTGAAGTCCTTGATCCTCTGCAGTAAGTGCTTCAGGTCCTCTTCAGTTTCAGCAAACAGTGTTGTGCTATCTGCATAACACAGATTGTTGATAGAGCTTCACTAATCTTGACTCCAAATTCCTCCTCATAGAGCCCAGCCTTCCGGATAATCTGTTCTGCACGAAGGTTGAAAAGGTATGGAGACAGGACACATCCCTGGAGTATGCCCTTCCCCATTTTGAACCATGCAGAGTTTCCTTGCTCTGTTCTGAGAACTGCCTCTTGGTCTAAGTATAGGTTTTGCATGAACATTATCAAGTGTTCTGGGATTCCCATTTTTCTCAGAGTCAGCCACAGTTTGTTATGATCCACACAATAAATCACCTTTGCATAGTCAATGAAACACAGATAGACATTCCTCTGGTATTCCCTGCTTTCAGCTAAGATTAATCTAACATTAGCTACAGTATCCTAGTACCACAACCCCTTCTAAACCCAACCTGAACTTCTTGCAGTTCTCTGCTGATGCTGTTCCTGTCGTTTTTGGATAATCTTCAGTAGACTCTTGCTTGCATGTGAAATTAGTGAGATTGTTCTATAATTTCCACAATCTGTTGGGTCACCCTTCTTTGGGATGAGAACAAATATAGATCTCTTCCAGTCAGTGGTCTAAAAGGTTGTTCTCCAGATTTCTTGACACAACTTGGTGAGCACGTCCAGGACAGCATCTGTTAGCTGAAATATGTCAATTTGTATACCATCTATTCCTGGGGCCTTATTTTTTGCCTTTTCCTTCAAAGCAGCCTGAACTTCTTTCTTCATCACCATAGGCTCTTGCTCATATGTTGTTTCATGAAATTCTTCTGTGTCTGCCAATTCCTTTGGATACAGTGACTCAGCATATTCTTTCCATCTTCTTTTAATACTTTCTGGATCATTTAATATTCTGCCAAAAGCATCCTTGATTATAGCAACTCGAGGTTTGAATTTCTTCTTCAGTTCCTTGACCTTAATAAAGGCTGAGCAAGTTCGGCCCTTTTGATTTTCTGACTCCAAGTCCTTGCACATTTAATTGTAATATTTTACTTTCTCATTCTGTGCTGCCTTTTGAAATCTTCTATTCAGCTCTTTAGTTTCTTGAATTTTTGCTTCTGTTTTGGCTTCTCTGTGTTCCAGTGCAATTTTCAGAGTGTCTTCTGACATATATGTAAGTATATATTATATAAGAATAAATTTATATATAAGTAGGTATTATATATAAATATATATTATATATAAATATTCTAGATAGCAATAAAGCAATGAGCATTGATTGTAGGGTGCATTTTGAGTTGAGGTGGGTTTTTTTCCACTTTAAAGAAATTTATATTTATTTGCTTACAAAGTTTGTATCAATTGTGTTTCACACTATTCTTTATTCATATTGTGTTTCATACAGTCACCCCCATGTATTATGCTACATCAAATTATTTACCACTGTACCTTGCCCCTCATTACCCTTGTCTTTTCATGTCACTGCTGGATCATTCTGATTTCCTTCATCCCTTCAGCCACAACTCTTTGCAACCCTGTTGTTTGACCCTACACATTTTCATCCTCTATTGTCACCCATTTTCCCCTTGGGTTCCCATACATGGTTTACTAGTTATCCTTCAATTTTTATAATGATGGTCTTATGCAGTGATTTTTAATCTCTCATAATCAATAAAGGATGTACTATGAATCCATTCTGAGTGGAGTAATACTAAATATATTCTCTATACACATAAATGAAATATATAAAAATAATCCGTTTTGAAAGTCTAGCCAAAAGAGTACTCAGACTTTGTTATTTTTGCTTTGAACTTGATGTTGTTATTATTGTTATGTGCTGTTGATTGACCTGCAACTCATAATGACTCTATGTACAACAGCTCTAAACCCTGCTCTGTCCTGTGTCAATCTCACAGTATCTTAAACATAAATCCCCTTTGCCCCAGTCTTTGAATCTATCCATCTCATAAAAGGTCTTACTCTCTTATGCTGTCTCTCTACCCTTCCAACCATGACATCACTCTCCAAGGACTGACCCCCTCCCCTTGCAACATGCCCAACGTATGTCAGACAAAGTTTCAGAATTCTTGCTTCCATGGAACAGTCTGGTTTCACTCTTTTTAGGATAATCCTGTAAGCTCTTTTAGCAGTCTATGCTATATTCAATACTCTTCTCCAACACTACAATTTCAAGGCATCAATTCTCCTTCTATTAACTATAGTCATTGTCCAGCTCTCTGATGATAGCAAGTGATTTCAAAGACCATAGCCTATATCATGTGCACTTTAGTCTCCAGGCTGACATCATTGCTCTTCAGTACTAAGTGCAGTGGTCTCTGAAAGCAGACTTTCCCAATGTAATTCATCTTTTAATTTCCTGGCTGCTGGTTCCAAAAGTGTTGATTGTGGAACCAAGCAAATTAAAGCTGTTTAAAATCTCAATCTCTTCACTATCTATCATGATGCTGACAATTGTCCCAGTGGTGACAATTTTGTTTTCTTGATGTTGAGCTTCAATCCATATTGAAGGCTGCAGTCCTTCTGCAGCAAGTACTTCAGGTCCTCCTCAATTTCAGCCAGCAGGATTATGTCATCTGCATAGCAGATATTGTTGATAAGTCTTCCTCCAATCTTAATGCCACACTTCTCCTCATAGAGCTCAGCCTTTTGGATAATCTGTATTACATATAGGTTGAAAAGGTATGGAGACAGGACACAACCTGGAATACACTCTTCCCAATTTTGAACCGTGTAATGTTTCAATGCTCTGTTCTGACCATTGACTCCTGGTCCAAGTATAAGTTTCATATAAGCATGATCAAATGTTGGACTTGTTATCAAGAGACATAAGTTACTGGAGAAGAATGTCATGCTTGGAAAAGTAGGGTGTAGAGAGCCCTGGTGGCCTACTGGCAAAAGCTGTACTGAAAGTAGTTCAAATCCACCAGCTGCTCTGTGGGAGAAGTATGGGAAATTTCCTGCCGTGTGAATAAATGCCTCTGAAAACCTGCTGGTGGGTCAGCCATGGGTTGGTTTCAACTTGATGGTACACAACAACAACAAAACAGAGGGTTAGTATAGAGGAAGATTTTTATGAAATGGAGTGACACAGTGAAACAATGGTATAAAGCAATGATGATGAGGATGATGCAGGACAGGCTAAGATTTTTATCTAACAACCTCATTCAAATTTTAGGGAAAATGGAGAAAACTAGAAGAGGAGCAAGTATATCAAATGTACCTGAGATCAAAGAAACTGTCTTTCAGAGAACCGACCCTTGCCTATAACCTTGTTCTATTCTAAAGTCATGATTCTGTTCATGAAGCATTTCTCCTATGGGGGGTTTTTGCGTTGCCTTGTGTTTTCATTTTTTTTCTCAACAATGCTACAACCATCGCTAACCTTCAAAAGAGGTAATAATTTTCCTCCTCTAAATAGTTATAGCCTGTGTCCAAATACAAAATCCACTGCATTTGAGTAGATTTGAGTGTCAAGG
>NW_006399832.1:13841248-13847696 GCF_000299155.1 Elephantulus edwardii | reverse complement strand
GAAGTAATGCTCAAAATCATGACAATCACAGAGAGATGCAAATCAAAAGTATAGTGAGTACCATCTCACTCGAGTAGCAGTGGTGAAGTTTAACAGGATAGCAAGTAATAAATGTTGGAAAGGATGTGGAGAGATAGGAACTCTTATATATTGTTAGTGGGACTGTAGAATGGTACAACCCCTCTGGAAGGCAGTTTGGTGTTTCTTCAAAAACCTGAACACAGAAATTCTATATGACCTTGATAGAATAAGAGCTGATGTGCAAACAGAGACTTGTATACCAATATTCATAGCAGTGTTATTCACCGTGGCAAAAACATGAAAACAGTCCAACTGTCCAACTACAATCAAATGGATTTGGAAATCACGGTACATAATTCCATAAATTATATGGGGCACTACACAGCAGACAGGATCAATGATTTTGTAAATGATACCTAATTTAGGAGGGACTGGAAAGCATTATGCTAAGTGAACTAACTCAGTGCCAGGAGGACAAATATTGTATAAGATTATTATTGTAAAACAAGCATGAGGATTGGGGTGGGGGTTGGGGGGGAAGCAGAGTGCTGATGATGGGGGGGTAGTCATTAATCATAGTGTTGCACAATTTGATGGGTGGAGGAAGGGGGAGGTAAAATAAATGGGAACCATTTGGTCTGAAAAACAGTGTACACAAACTTTGTAAATAAACCACTATGAAATAAAAATTTTAAAAAATAAAAAATCATCTGTGCTATTGGAGTTAAAAATAGAAACACATATTTCAAGATACTTTTATTCTCCCTCCAGTTTACCATACCCCATTGAAAAGCCTAGGTAGATATGGGAGAAACACGTTAGTATTATTTATTATAGATTTAGCTCTTTTAGGAAAAAAGAAATAATGACACGTCTACTAAAATAATCTTGGTTTTGCAAGCTTTTTAATAAAAAATGGGGGGGAAGCTTTGTTATAGACTTCGGAAGATTATTCTGTTTATACTAAAAATATGATAAATGAGAATTTTTTACCCTGGAATGCAGTTAAATGTTCTTTATTCAAGAAAATATACAGCTGTGAATTTTGCTTTATATTCAAATAGATGAATGTTTTAAACATTAATATTCTCTCTTGATTCTATAAGAGATTTCTGTCAATTTCTATCTTATCTTGGGATTTTTCCATTGCTTTAGGTATAAATATACAAAAAATCAGAACAGATACAATTTATTGATGTATTACTAGTGTTAGAGTTGTGACAGCTTGTCATATGCTTTGCAAAGAAAGTCATTAGCCAAATGGAAATTTAGGTCAGCTAGCATTTCTGAATGATATTTAGGGGATCATTGGAATTATTGAAAATATGCTTCATATTTCATCATGCAAATGTCAAACTCGATTCCTCATTCATTTATTTACAGTCATGCTCCCAAACCTACCTGAATATGCAACAAGTCAAAACCTGCCATTTAATAAAGTTTTACTTTCCTGTAATTTTGATTCTTGACTAGTGAAATAAATTACAGTGTCTAGTGTCTTTGAATATACCTCTCATTCTTGCTGTCTCAAACATAAATAAATATTTATGTATCCTATATATGCATGAATATATATGGCAATATTTATATTTGCAAACATGAAGAATTGTTACTTTTTTACCCCTTCCATGCCCTTCAAAGAAAATCTGTGATTCTGTTGTATAATTGGTGAAGATACAATTGCAGGAATCCCAGGAGCCATACCTTTAGTAATTGACCAGATATTAAATTACGTGAAGTAATAAAAAAAGAGAACTAGGTTAGCACATACAATAAAAAAAAAGTTAGCACAAATTGAACAGAACAAAAAGTAATTAAAAGAGCTTTTAACAAGTTTGCTGAAGGTTGTATGCTCAATGTCCTTCTTTATAATAGTCCTCAAGCAAACCTATATAAAAAGAGTACTGTAGACCATAGAGAGCTGGGTGGGTCTATTTCTGGATTCTCAATTCTGTTCCACTTTTCTAGGTGTCTGTCATTGTACCAGCACCATACTGCTTTTGTTACTACCACTATGTAATAGTTTCTGAGGCGAAGGAGTATGTCTCCCACTTCATTTTTGTTTCTGAGAAGTGTTTTGTTTATTTATGGTCTCTTTCGTTTCCAAATCAATTTAACAATTTCCCTTTCTATCTCCTTGGAAAAATTAATTTGGTATCTGTGTGTTGTAATTATGTTGAACATGTATATTGCTTTTGGTAGGACTGTAATTTTCACAATATTGGATCTTCCTATCCATGAACAAGGTACATTTCTCCATTTCTTTAGGTCTTTTTATTGTGTTTTGCTGAAATGTTCTGTAGTTTTCTTTGTATAGGTCTTTTGTATCTCTAGTTAGGTTTACTCCCAAGTATCTCAATTTGTGATTGGCTATTGTAAGTGGTATTATTTTTTTTTAGTTTCCTTCTCTGAGTTTTCTTTGTTACTGTCGAAGAATCACACTGATTCTTAGATATTGATCTTATATCCTACCACTTTACTACGCTTTTGCCTACTAGCTATAGCAGGGTTTTTTGTTGAGTTCTTGGGGTTTTCTATGTACGCTATCATATCATCTGCATATAGCAATAGTTTAACCATCTCTTTTCCTATCTGGATGCCTTTTTATTTCCTTCTCTAGTCATATTGTCCTAGCAAGTACTTCCAATACCATATTGAATAGATATGGTGACAGTGGGCACCCTTGTCTGGTCCCTGCTTGAAAGGAAACTGCTTTTAGTCTTTCTCCCTTGAGAATGCTGTTGGCTCTTGGTTTTGCATATATACTTTTCACCATGCTGAGGAAAATCCCAATTTTTTTCAGTGTCTTTAGAAATACCATATGATCCAGCTATTCCAATGCTTGAAATATATCCCGAGATAATGAGAACTGAAAGACAAATTGAGATATGTACATCAATGTACATAGCAGCATTATTCACCATCACAAGAACATGGGAACAGCCCACATGTCCAACCAAAATCAAATGGATTGAAAGAAATTATGGTATAGTCATACAATGGAAAACTATGCAGCACACAGGAGCAATTATTTTATAAATTAGTGCATAATTTGGAAGGGACTGGAGAGTATTACCCTCAGTGAGCTAACTCAGTCCTGTAAGGACAAGTACTGTAAAAACCATTATTGTATACTGTATGTGAGGATCCAAGGAGGGTGAAAGGTGGGAGTAGAAAGGTAAGGATTGGCAGGTAAGGGGGCAGTTAATCATAAGGTCACACAATTTGATGTGGGAAGTGGTTAAAGGAAATAGGAAAGATCCAGTGTGAAAAACAATGTATGCATTTTTAAAAATAAACCAGTATACAATTTAAAAAAACATATACTACTGTAATCTTATATTTGTAGTGTCAGTATTGTCTCTCCTTCAGATGTGTTCTCATACCAATAGTGTAACATTGGTGCACAGAAAGCATTATGTTACATACATACATAATTGTGGATGTACATCTAAAATATATTTCGATTCCTACAATATTAGAGTAGTATAATGCTATGTTTAATCAGAATTTTATGTTTAATCAAAAAGCACGTGTACTCATATCATATGTGTTAAACATTTATAAAATGTTTTGGTGGTTGCTGTTTGGGTGTCATCAAGTCGTAGATGACTCATTGTGATTCTATGAATGAAACCTGCCCCCCAGTTTAATTTTTAAAAAAGAAATAATATTTTAAACTATTAAAACCTGGAAGATTACATTTTAATTGTTTTGGTCAAATATTCTTCTGGGTCTGTCCACTCACTGTACAGAGGTAACTCATGGTTGCTGTGATGCTGAACACTGTGACTCTGATGTGTCAAATGTGATAATGGTTACCCGTGGAGCTCAGTGTTTGGTGGAGCTCCCCAATTAAAGCAAGCTTGGAAGCAGGAGTGGTATCCACTTCTGAAATAGCTTGTCTCTGGAAACCCTATGAACCTAGAGAAATGATGGAAGTTACACAAGTGTTCAGGTCTTCATTCATATGGTTGCCATGTGTTAGTTGTCTATGACTTGATGACACCTAAATACAATAACAACATTTTATAAATGTTTGGCAAGTGTGGTATAGGATCAGTACACTTGCTTTCTGATTAAAGTCTGAAAATATTTAATTTTAGGTTCATAATTTGCCATTTACATAATTTCCACAGCCACCTCATTATCATGATGAAGCTTTATAACTCATTGTTGTTACTAATGTGTGTGTGTGTGTGTGTGTGTGTGTGTACCGTCAAATCGGATCTGACTGGTACAGGAGGAGATTGCTCCTCCTTCTCCAGCAGAGCATCTGGTGGATTTGAACCACATGCCTCTGGGATTGCAGTGCTGCTTCTTGCCACTAGGCCACCAGAGCTCCCTTGTTGTTACTAATTTTAACCTCACTATCCTTCAACTTTTCTATCCTGAAACAACTTGTAAGAAAAAGAAAGAAACAAAAGAGGATTTGTTGTTAGTTTTTGGTGGATTTTTTTTTTGAGAAGTCTTTCAACTTCTCTTTCCTGAACTAAGCGGCAGTAACTTCATTTGCATCCAAAAGTTGGGCAATGAATGAGCAATATTGAAGTAGAATTGATGCCTTTGACCTACGATTTTGGAGAAAATTCTTGAGTATAACATAGAATATCAAAGGAATAAACAAGTCTGTCATGAAAGAAGCATCATGAGACTTTGAACATGTTTTCAGAAGAGGTCAGCCCCTGGAAGAGGACATCATGTTTATAAAGGTTTTTGTTATTGTTAGGTGCTGTTGAGTAGAGATCAAATTATAACAATGCTATGAACAAAGAAAATCTGAACCCTTTCCTATCCTGTACCATCTGCATCATTTCTGACACACTTGAGCCCATTGCTGCAGTTACCATGTCTCAATAAATCTCTTGAAATATCTTCCTCTCTTTCACTAACTTTCCACTTTTTCAAGCATGGTATTACTTTCCAGGAATAGCTCTCCTAGCAGCACGCTCAAAGTATGAGAGACAAAACGTTGCTTTCTTTACCTCCATGACACACTCTGGCTTCACTTTCTTTTGGCAACTCAGGAGATATTCATCACTGTTCTCTAGCACCATAGGAATCAATTTTTCTTCTGTCATCTTTATTCATTGTCCAGCTCTCATGCATCACAAGTGATAGGAAGGACCATATTCTGAAGTAGGCACACTTGAGTCTTCAAACTGTCATCATTGCTCTTCAGTAATTTGGAGAGGTACTTGACTGCAGACTTGTCCAATGTCCTTAACTCCAATGTCTTTGACCAGCTCAACTTATAAACTAGGTAATCATAGAAGTGGTTAAAGAGACTTCTTTTTTAACAAAAAAGAAAAATTCTATTGTTAAATTATCTTTACACAACACTTTTTGAATCTTTTGACAACGTAGCTTTTACCAAGATAAAGATAGTTCATTTTATTTTACTCAGATTGTTTCTTATTCTTAATTAGTAAAGTAACCCATAAGTAATTTTTGAAATATACTTCTAGACTATTTTCTAATGTCATCTACAAATGCTACCGTGCTATGTTTTACTTTTCTCTTTTTGATATTTTTAATGTTTAGAACAGTATAAAGTAGTCATTCATCAGAATTTATTAAATATAAACATGTTGGAATTTTCTAAGTATTTAAACAGATTACCACAGTATTACCTACTAAATTCAGATTTTAGTCTCCTCGGTTTTACTCAGGTTTCATCCTAATCATAGTGTAAGAGATTTGCAAAATATTAAAGTTGACCTTAAATTAAGCAGAAAATCCAAATTCCTCTATTTTTTTTAGAATTCCAACGAGTTGAAGACCATTAATTCCATAACTGTTTCACTTGATTTTAAGTAATCATTCCTTTTTCCTTGAATTACCTGTATTCTATTTGCCTTTTTCTTTTTTTTTTTTTTCCGCACCACAGAATTTGAAAGAAACTCTGGTTACTTTATACAGATGTACTGCCAACACAAAAGCAGACAGTTCAAATTCGCCAAATACTTCACATAAGAAAAATCTTGTCCTGAGTCATTTACAGCTTCTAAAAACACTTTGAAGAGTTTTCCAACTATAAGTCAGTTTTGACTTGATGTCAGTGAGTGATTATAGACTTTGAAGGCTTTCTGGCAATAGAAAAAGAAGCACAATGATAAATAAATTACAGTTATATCAAGCACTTTATTCCCAAGAGGTGAGCTCTCCTCTTATTAGTTTTCATCTTCTTTGTACTTGATTGTGTTCATTCAAAACCTATACTTGGACCAGGAAGCAGTCCTCAAATATAGTTTTCTTCTTCTTGTACTTGATTGTGTTCATGCAAAACCTATACTTGGACCAGGAAGCATTACTCAAATAGAGCAAGAAAAGTGCATATGGTTCAAAAGCAGGAAAAGAGTGTGTCAGGGATGCGTCCTGTCTCCATACCTTTTCAATCTATATGCAGAAGAGATCATTTTGGAGG
>NW_006399832.1:13838682-13839748 GCF_000299155.1 Elephantulus edwardii | reverse complement strand
TCCGTAGTATATTGTTTTCTGACACCACTACAATTTAAAGGCATTGATTCTTATTTATTCTTCCTTATTCATTTCTAAATTTCAGATTCATAGAAAGTAATTTAAAAATACCATTGCTTGTATCACCCTCATCTTAGTCTTTAAAATGACATCCTTGCTCTTTAGAGCTTTTTTTTAGAAGCTTACATGTCAGTACAACGTATCTTTCAATTTATTGACTAATGTTACCATAGGTGATGACTGTGGATCCAAGTAAAATGAAATTGTTGACAACATTAATCTTTTCTCCATCTGTCATGATGTCTATCTATTTGTCCAGTGGTGAGGATTTTCGTTTCCTTGATGTTGAAATTAACCTATAATTAAGGTTGTAGTCTTTGCTCTTCTTTGCAGTGAACATTTCAAAGTACTCTTCTCTTTCTGCAAAGAATGCAGACTCCCAATGAGTCTTCCTCCAATCCTGATAACACATTATTCATTAAAGTCCAGCTTCTTGAATTATTTTCCATACCAATTGAAGGGGTATGGAGGAAGCATACAACTCTGTGCACAATTTATCTGATTTTAAACCATGAAGTATCTCTTTGTGCTGCTCAGACAACTTCTTCTTGTTCTACATATATAATGTATCGGTACTGTTGTATACCACCAAGCTGACTACAACTTATAACCATCTCATGAACAACCATGTCCTAGCCTGTGCCATCTTCATGATCTCTGTCCTGTTCAAGTCCATTGTGATATACAAACCCAAAGAAACTCACTGCCGTTAGGTAAACTCAAATTCACAGCAACCCTCTAGTGCATTTATCAATAAGTAAATCTTTAGAAAAGGAGACTACCTACTTTTCTTCCATTAAGTGTCTAACAGGTTAGACTCTGATCTTTCTATTATCTGTTAGTAGTCCAACATTCAACAGGGTAAATTATTTCCCATCAGGACCTCTGATATATGTAATGTATGTGACTACAGTTTCTATTTTAAGGGTAAAATGAATTCTTGAAAATCATACCAAAATGATATTTAAAAGGCATTACTATTTCCTCTATAGTAAAATCATATTTA
>NW_006399832.1:13834249-13838263 GCF_000299155.1 Elephantulus edwardii | reverse complement strand
GCTTGCTATGCATCTAGGAGCTGGACAATGAAAAGGATGACAGAAAAAAATGAACCTAAGCATGATGGAGATTGTGTGCATAATGCAAGACTGGATACGTTTTTATTCATATAATCATTATAAATAATAATTGGCTTTATGACACCTAACAATAAAAACACCTCGCCAAATTACTGAGAAGTAATGGTGTCAGTTTAAGGACCAAGGTCCTCAAAAGATGTCAGTTTGAGACATCTGATTCAGGCTGTGGTCTTTTCAGCCACATGCACTGAGAGCTGCACAATGATTAAAGATGACAGAAAAACAGATGCCTTTAAACTGTAATGTTGGATTATAGTCCTGAAGAGCCCATGGACTGTCAAAAGAACATACAGATATGTCTTGGAGAAGCTGCAGCCAAAGTACTCCTTGGAGGCAAAGACGATGAAATTTCATCTCACTAGCTTTGGGTATGGTGCTAGGAAAGGAATTTTTGGGAGAAAGATACAATTCTTGGGAAGGTGGAGGAATGACAAAAGAGGAAGACTCTCAACCATATAGACTGGTATAGTGACTGCAGAAGTAGGTTTGAGTGTATCAGAGATTGTGAGAAAGGCACAGGATAAGACAGTGTTCAGAGTTGTTGTTCATAGGGTCACTATGAATCGAACTCAACTCAATGATACCTAACAGCAACAACAAAATAAAAAAATAAAGTTCAACTAATAATGACCAGTCGCATGTTCTACTTTCAAGGTTGTAAACCTTTATGTGAAGAGAATGCCTGTCTTTCTCCCACAGCCGTTAATGAAGATTAGGGACTGCATCCTTCAATACAGATTGCATCTAAACATTAAAACAAAACAAAACAAACAAAAAAAAACCCACAAAAGATCTTCACAACTGGGACAATAGGAAGAATCATGATACATGGAGAAAATATTGAAATTGTTAACTATTTTATCTTGTTTGGATCCACAACCAACATCCTTGGCACCAGCAGTCAGGAAATAAAAAGGTAAGGTTCATTGGGAAAATTTCCTGTTGTTGCCCTTTCCAGAGTGCTAAACAGCAATGATCTAAGTTTGACAAATGAGGTGAGCCTGATCCAGGACATAGTCTTCTCAATTATTTCCTATGCATCTAAGAGCTGGACAACAAATAAAGATCAAAGAATAATTGATTCCTTCATGTTATGTTGCTAGAGAAAAGTATTGTACATACCATGGGATGCCAAGAGAGCAAACAGATCAGTTCTGGAGAAGGTGAAACAGTTTGCATCTTGAAGGTAAGGATTTTGAAACTGTTTCTCACATATACTTTGAGCATGTTGTCAGAAGGGACCAGTTTTTAGAGAAATACATCATGCTTGGAAGAGTGAAGGATGAGCATAAGAGAGGAAGACCCAGGATGAGATCAGTTGACACTGTGGCTATATCAATAGAGTCAAATATATGAAGATGTTGAGTTGGGCTCAGGATACGGCGAGGTTCAGAGCTGTGGTTCATAAGGTAGCCATTAACCGTAGCCAACTCAATGGTATATAAAAACAACAACATATATGGAGCTTTGGTGGACTAGAGATAAGAAAATGCACTGCAATGCCAAAGGCACATAGTTCACACCCACCAGCTGCAGCTGCTCCAAGGGACAAGAATGGACAATCTTCTTCAATAAGATTTACAGCCTTTAAAAGTTAGCTGGAGGATCATCTACGAGTCACTGCAAACTAGACAGCAAACAACAATAACAACATATGTTATGCTTGTTATTGTTGGTGTTGTTGTTATGTGCCGTCAAGTCGCTTGCGACTCATAGCAACCCTGTGTACAACAGCCCTAAACCCTGCACTATCCTGTGCCAATCGCACTGCCTCTGACACACCCATACCGATTACCCCAGTCACTGAATCAATCCACTTCATAGAGGGTCTTCCCCTCTTGGGCTGTCCCTCCACCCTCCCAAGCATGATGTTCTTCTCCAAGGACCAGTTTCTCCTTACAACATGTCCAAAGTATGTTAGACGGAGCCTCAGAATCCTTGCCTCCAAGGAGCAGGCTGGTTTAACCCTCTCCCGGATGAATCTGTTTGTTTTCCTAGCAGTCCATGGTACTCTCAATACTCTTCTCCAGCACCACAGCTCAAAGGCATCAATTCTTCTATTCCTCCCTGGTCATTGTCCAATTCTCTGATGCATAACAAGTGATTGCGAAGACCATGGCCTGTATCAGATGCACCTCAGTCTCCAGAGACACACCATTGCTCTTCAGTACTTTGGAGAGGTCTCTAACAGTAGACTTTCCCATGGCAATAAGTCTTTTAATTTCCTGGCTGCTGGTGCCAAGTGTATTGACTGTGGAGCCAAGCAAACTAAAGCTGTGAACAATCTCAATCTCTTCACCATCCATCCTGATGCTTCCAGTTGGTCCGGTGGTGAGAATCTTTGTCTTCTCGACATTGAAGCTCAATCCATATTGAAGGCTGCAGTCCTTGACCCTCTGCAGCAAGAGCTTCAGGTCCTCCTATTTTGTTTTAGGTGTTGTTAAGAGTAATATGACTCATAGATTCTCTATAAACAGCATACCTGTGCCATCCTCACTTGACATACTTGAGCCTGTCGCTGCAGTCACTGTCAGTCCATCTTATTGGGAGGTCTTTCTATCTTTCACTGACTCTCAACCTTTCTAAGTATGATATATTTTTCTAAGGAACCGCCTCTCTTAGTAACATATCAAAAGTGTAAGAAATAAAGCTTCATTTTCTTTGCCTCCAAGAAAGATTCTGCTGTACTTTTATAAGACATACTTGTTAGTTCTTTAGACAGTTCATGGAATATGCAATACTTTTCTCCAACACCAAAGCCCAAAGGCATTAATTCTTCTGTCACCCTTTTTAATTATCCAACTATCAGCAGCATAACACCATTGTGCTGAGTATTTGGAAATATATGTGACAGCTGACTTGCTGGTACCAAGGGTTTTGATTGTGTATCCAAGTAAGATGAAATCATTGACAATTTCAGTCCTTTCTCCATCTATCATGATGTTCCCAATTGGCCCACTCGTGAGAATTTTTGTTTTTCTAATGTTGAGATGTAATCCATACTGAAGGCTGTGGTCTTTGATATTCTAGAACAGGCACTTCAGGTCCGCCTCGCTTTAAGTGAGCAAGGTTATGTACTTATAACATAGGTTATACATGATTATATCTCCAATTATGATGCCATGTTCTTCCACATATAGTCCAGCTTTTTAAAATTATTTGCTCAGCATACAGGTTGAATAAGTGTAGAGAAATGATACAGCCCTAACACAAAACCTTTCTGATTTTTAATCATGCTGTATTCCCTTGTTACATTCAGACAACAATTTCTTGGTCTAGATATATGTTTATCAAGAGCACGATTAAGTGTTTTGAGATTTCTATATTTCTCAAAGTTAGCCTTAGTTGGTTGTGATTCATACAGTCAAAAGTCTTTTCACAGTTAATAAAACACAGATAGACATTCTTTTAGTATTCTTTGCTTTCATCCAGGAGGTCTCAGCAATAGCATAGCACAGGTTTTTGATGAGGCTTCTGCCAGTCCTAATGCCACATTTCTCACCAAGTAGTCCAGCCCTCAAATGGTCTGTTCCACACAGATTGAAAAGGTATGGAGACTAGATTCATCCCTAACATATTTTTTCCCTGATTTTGAACCATGCAGTGTTTCCTTCCTCTATTCAGATGACTGCCTCCTGGTCCAAGTGTAGGTTTCTCATGAGCACTATCAAGTGTTCTGGAATTCCCATTCTCCCCAAGGTTAGCCACAATTTGGTGTGATCTACATATTCAAATGCCTTTACATAGTGAATGAAGCACAGACAGACATTTCTTTGGTACTCTTTGCTTTTAAGCAAGATCCATCTGACATTGGCAATTATATTTCTAGTGCTACGGCCTCTTCTAATCTCAATTTATATTTTTGGTAGTACTCTGGCATTGTAATATTCCAGTTTGTTTTGAATAATATTCAGCAGGATTTTGCTTCTTTTG
>NW_006399832.1:13830207-13833977 GCF_000299155.1 Elephantulus edwardii | reverse complement strand
CATAGCCTGATTAGCATGTCTAGGGCAACATCTTCATTGCAATATATCAATTGAGATACCATCAGTTCTTGGGGCCTTGTTTTTTGTTAGTTCCTTCAGAGCAATTTGAATATCCTCCTTCATGACCGTTGCGCCTTGATCATATGTTGTTTCATGAAATCCGTCTACACAAATGAATTCTTTTTGATAGTTTATCCTTGATCTCTGGGGACACACATATACTAAATTAATACATACAGAGGCAGGTTATCATTGATATTAATTGCAAGTTTATTTGAAGTAAGATACATTTTTTAATTTAACAAACACCTTTAGTAACTATTATATCAAAAATATTGAGTTGTATTCCTGATAATTTAAAATATCCTTTTAAAACACAGTATACAAAAACCATAGTTCAAATAGCCTTAGGTAAGTACTGTGATAAGCACAAAATGTAGGAAAAGAGAAGATAAAAGAGTCCATTTAAAACAAAAGTTTCAGATATAGGGTATTATTTGAGACAAAACTTTAAAATTAGATAAGATTTTTAACTGAGAGAAAACAATTCAGGGATATTTAGGACAATGAGAATAAGAAGACAGTATCAAGGAGACATGGAAACAATTTGGAAATAGGGATTTCAGTATAATAAAGATAGGGTGAACATGTAGAGAATATGTTAAGATAATGGGTAAGCAATATGCAAAAGTTCTTTAAATGGAAGTTGACATTTACTGGCACTTTCTGCCTTTTATCTTTTCTCTTCCTACTGCCTGTGTTGCAGATATGAAGGGTATGACTTCAGTCTGCTTTGTGACCATAAGGTAGAATAAAATCTTTTGTCAATATTGATGACACCATGCTCTTGCTGTACCTCCAGAACTGTCTATTTCAAGACTTCAGAGTTTATTTTTATATATTATTTTGAAAATTACTTTCCTACCTTATTAAGTCATTGGTTTCTGATTCTTTGCTTTCAGAACTAAAATACGAGCCTTAACTGATACAAATAGAAACACAAATTAATAGACATTGTATACTTGGAATATCTACTGTCAAGGACCTCTCCAAAGTGCTAAGGAGTGATTATATCAGTTTAAGAGTAGGTGCATTTGATTCAAATCACGGTCGTTTGTATTTCTTGCTATGATCTGAAAGTTGTACAGTGAATAAGGATGACAAAGAATCGATGTTTCTGAGCTATGTTGTTGGAGACGAGTACTAAATATACCATGGAATTTCAAAAGAACAAATAAATGTGTCTTTAACAGAGTGCATCCAGGGTGCTCCTCAGAGGCAAGGGTGATGAAGTTTTTTCTCAAATACTTTTAATTTGGAGCATGTTGTTAAGAGGGGTCAGTGGCCTAGTGGTAAGAAGGTACAACTAAAACCCTAAAGATATTTGGTTTGAATCCACCTGCTACTCCATAGACAAAGGATGGACAATCTTCTCCCACGAGATTTACTGCTCCTGAAAACCTCTTGTTGTTTTTGTTGTTGTTATGTGCCGTCGAGTCGCATTGGACTCATAGTGACCCTATGCACAACAGCCCTAAACCCTGCTCTATCCTGAGCCAACCACACTGCCTCTGACACACCCATACTGATTACCCCTGTCACCGAATCAATCTATCTCATAGAGGGTCTTCCCTTCCTGCGCTGTCCCTCCACCCTCCCAAGCATGATGTCCCTCTCCAAGCACCCGTCCCTCCTGGCAACATGTCCAAAGTATGTCAGACGAAGCCCCAGAAGAGGGTCAATTATGAATTGATTCTAATTCAACCGCACAGAACAAGTCACTGGAAAAGTACATCATTCTTGAAGGGGTGAAAGTGTAGAGGAAGAGAAGAGAATCTTCAACAAGATTGTTGGAGTGATTGGAATAATGGCCTAAGTACATAAGAGATGATGAGGATGGCACAGGACAAGGCAGAATTCAGATCTCTGATTCACTGGGTTGCTAGGAATCTTACTTTACTTGACAACATCCAAAAACACCAAAACACTTAGGCTGAGTTCTTATATTACCATTTCAGTTTTCTTTATGTTATAAATTCTGATCATATTCTCAGTGAACTTATAAAAATATAAATGATATCACAAATCTATTCAAAAGCTAATCAATAGTGATACTTTCTGGAGAGCCTGAATGTTATTGGGGGAAAAAAATGAGTGAATTTATTCTTTAATAAACTAAAACAATTTATGCTAGGTAAAGAGATGAAAATATTTAATAGGGGATCAATTTTTTCTTTAAGGAATATGCTATGTTAAACTCAGAGCAGTTGAGTTACATTCCTGCACATTTAAGAGGAACACTGGGGAAGAAAATTACTAAATTCTAGATATTTATAACAGAGCAGTGTTAAAGCTAGATGTACCATTGTTCTGATCTTGAATGACATTTCTTATGCCACTTTCAGGTTATGTTATTAAAATGATGACTCATCTAATTTTTAAAGATCTCTAGCCTTTCCTTGTTACAACTCATTCCAGTGTTTAACAGCTTACACTGTCAGGAACAATTTCTTTATATCTAACTCATATTCCCTGTCCAGCTCATAAAAGAGATATAGAAAAAAAAATGTGTATGTCTTGTCTCTGAATAAGAACTCTAACAAATTTCAAATATAAAGAAGTCTATTTGAAAAAAACCCCTAGAAAACTGTCACTGAACTTTTCTGATGCAAATAAGAAAATAATCTATGTTAAATATTTTATAAGAGCATACAATTAAGTTTGAAGAGAAAATTCAATTAACTACATAATAAATTAATTCAATATAACACTACTATCCACTATTATTATCATTGTTGAACGTTTTACACAGAAATTTTGTTTCGTAACATAATCAACTTATGCATCTATTAACTATATATAACTGTAAGTAAATTGGCGTTAAAAACTGATGAATCTGTACTGCAATCCCAGAGGTGCACGGTTCAAATCCATCAGATGCTCTGCTGGAAAAGGAGGAACAATCTCCTCCTGTACCTTTCAGATGTTATTTGACGGTACACACACACAAAATAATAAAAAAAATTAAAAAAAAACAAACTGATTAGTCATTATTAACTCAATCTCAAAATTATTTTTTGTTAAGAAACTTAAAAATATAAAGTACAGAAACATAGTCTTCATATGTCTATACATATACCGACAAAAGTAACTATTTTGGCATAGAGTGTTTTCAGGTAATATTATATGTACAAAGTGAAATGATTATTCAATAATTTCCTGTTATAAATTGATATGTTATTGTAAGGTGCCATTGAGTCAATATCCCTTTATAGCAGTAATATGTATATTAGATCAAACACTTACCCAGTCTTGCACCTTCCTCATAATCCCTGCTGCACTCAAACCATTGCACAGTCACTAAAACAATTTCTCTCTTTGAGGTTTTTATTTCCTTTTCCACCCACTACTTTTGCAAGCATAATATCCTTTTCCTTCTTGATACTACATCCAAATTATGTGATAAATTTCAGATGCTACTCCGAAAGATACATATGTGTACATGGGGGGGGGGGAAGGGAGGGAGAGAGGGAGAGAGAAGACAAACAGGCAGAGAGAGGGAAGGAGAGTGGCTGAGTGAGCAAGCACTCTGGTGGCCTAAAATAAGAAACTGCACTGCAGTACCAAAAGCATGTAGTTCAAATCCACGAACTGCTCCTCAGGGGGAAAATGGAGAATTTCTTAATATGTGCTTCATTGACAATGCAAAGGCTTTTGATTGTGTGGATCACAACAAACTGTGGCTGACTCTGAGAAGAATGGGAATCCCA
>NW_006399832.1:13827789-13828782 GCF_000299155.1 Elephantulus edwardii | reverse complement strand
TATATAAATAATATGAACATAAACATAAATATAAAGTTGTAGATTTTCCATTGAATCAACTATAACTCATAGCAACATTATGCACAGGAGTTCTGAACCCTGCTCTCTTCTGAGCAAGTCTCCCTGTCCCCAAACAACTACCCCCTTTACTGTATCAATCTATTTCATCTGAGGTGTTTTTCTCCTGTGCTGCCCCTCCACTCTTCCAGGTATGATATCCTTCTCTAATGACTATTTTCTCTGGCAACATGCAAAAATTAAAAGAGATGGAGTCACACCATCTTTGCTTCGAAGGAACAACTTGGCTTTACTCTCTTGTTCTCTCTGCAGTCCATGGTATGTATTTTCAATGCTCTTCTCAGCACCACAATTCAAAAGTATCAAATATTTTTTCTTTCATCTTTAGTCATTTTCCAGGTATTTTTACACATTTGTTGTTGTTGTTATGTGTCATTGAGTCACTTGCGACTCATAGCGACCCTATGTTCAACAGCTCTAAACTCCACTATGTCCTGTGCCAATCTCATTGTCTCTGATTACACACTCATCCCGATTACCCCAGTCACCGAATCAATCCATCTCCCAGAGGGCCTTCCCCTCCTGCGCCTGCTCTCCACCGTCCCAAGCATGATGTCCTTCTCCAAGGACTGGTCTCTCCTTACAACATGACCAAAGTATATCAGACGAAGCCTCAGAATCCTTGCCTCCAAAGAGCAGCCGAGTTTAACTCTCTCCAGGATGAATCAGTTTGTTTTCTTAACAGTCCATGGTACCGTCACCACTATTCTCCAACACCAAAGCTCAAAAGCATTATTTCTCCTTCTATCCTCCCTGGCCAACTGACTGGAAGAGATCTATATTTGTTCCCATTCCAAAGAAAGGAAACCTAACAGAGTTGGAAACTATAGAACAATATGTTTGATTTCACATGCAAGCAAGATTCTGCTGAAGGTTATCCAAAAATGACTGGAACAGCACATCAGCAGAGAACTG
>NW_006399832.1:13824577-13826163 GCF_000299155.1 Elephantulus edwardii | reverse complement strand
TGCACTACATGAAGAATAATATGACATCAGAATTTGGAAAAGACTTGTAAACAACCTGTATAACACAGATTTCATAATCTTGCTTGCTGAAAGTGAGGAGGATTTGAACCATCAAGTGCAGAAGATGAAAAACTACAGTTTTCAACCCGAATACGACTGAACATCAAGAAAACTATTTTTTACTCCTGGATTCATAAACAACGTTATCAATCATGAAGAGTCAACATGTTAACAATTTCATTTTACTTAGTTTCACAGTTAACACAAATGGCAGCAGCAGTTAAGAAAGGAGATGTGTTACTATGGAAAAGTATGTCAAGGATCTCTTTAAATAGCCGACGTCAATCTTGGACGCCACTTTCAGACTTATTTGTACTTAGTCCAAGCCATGGTCTTTTTAATCACTTCCTAAGCGTGTCAAATGTTAACAATGAATGGGAAAGACCAAAGAAAAATGTATGACTTTTAACTGTAGGTTTGTAGAATACTTACTATGACACAGACTGCCAAAATAAGAACAAGAACAACAGAAAAGTTTCATAAGAAGTGTCATGAGCATGTTCCTTAGAAGAACAAATGATAGAGCTTTATCTCACATATTTTGGACATGTGGCCAAAAGGGTCTGTTTTTTGAGAAAAAAGACATCTAGTATTACATGCAAACAAGATCCTTCTCTAGATTATTCAAAACTATTGAAACAGTACATCACCATAGAATTGCTATATATGCAACCTCGGTTTAAAAGAGACCATGGTACGAGGGACATTATACTCATTGTCAGATGTATCTTGCCCGAAAGCAGAAAGTACCAGAGGAATGTCTATCTGTGTTTCATTGACTTTGGAAAGGCATTTGATTGGATAACAACAAATTGTGGCTAACCTTGAGAAGAATGAGAATCCCAGAACACTTAATTGTACTCATGTGAAACTTACAGTTAGACTAGGAAGCATTAGTCAGAACAGAGCAGGGAAATATTGTATCGCCTAGGATAGAGAAAGGTGGGTGACAGGGATACATCCTATTTCCATACCTTTTCAAACTATATACAGAACAGATCATTCTAGAGGCCAGATTTACAAGAAGAAATATGAAATCAGGATTAGAGGAAGACTCATCATCAGCCTGCATTATGTATATGACACAACCTTGCTGGCTGAAACTGAGGAGGACAGACATGAGGTGTTTGCTTCAGAAGGTAGGTACTGTACTCTTTAATATGAATTAAACTTCAACATCAAGAAAACAAAGATTAACAACACTGGACCAGTTGATATCATCATTATAGATGGAGAAGAGATTGATATTGTTAACATTAGCATTCTTGGTTCCACAATTAACACTGTTTGACACCAGTAGTCAGAAAATAAAAAAAAAGTTTGCTGTAAGGGTCCTCTCTAGAGTATTCGTCTGGAGACTAAGGTATGCCTGATACAGGCCTTGATCTTCAAAATTATTTGCTTTGCATCAGAGAGCTGGAAAATAACCAAGGATGGTAGAAAGATGGATGCCTTTTAGTTGTGGTCCTGGAAAAGAATGTTGAATGTACCATGGACTGCTAGGAGAACAAACAGGTCTGTCTTGG
>NW_006399832.1:13822022-13823482 GCF_000299155.1 Elephantulus edwardii | reverse complement strand
AGCAATCTTATGAACAACAGATCTTAAACTTGACCTCACTGGTGCCATTGTCAAAATCTCTGACTCACTCAATCCCACTGCTGTAGTCACTATGCCAATTAATCTGATTGAGGGTTTTCCTCTCCTTTTCTCTTCCTCCATCTTTTTTTTTCCAGTTCGAATGATTCAAAATTTTATGGCTTCCATTTATTTTCAGGGTCAATTATTTTTTAAGTGAGAATAAAAATATTTTATTGAAAAATATAGTATTAAATCTAGATTTTGGGTTTTAAGATAATATCCTTATCCAATGGGAGCTCTGGTGGCCTAGTGGAAAGAGGCTGTGCTGCAATACAAAGGTACAAAGTTCAAACCCTCCGCCTGCTCTTCAGGAGAAGAATGGGCAATCTCCTCTTGTGCAACTATCTCTGAAAACACACGAAAGGTCAACTATGGGCCAATTCTGTCTCTATCGTACACAACACACAACAACATCCAAGAAATAACCTCTCTTAGCAACATTAACAAAGTATGTAAGATGAAGTTTATCATCTTTGCCTTCAAGGAGCATTCAAGCTGCACCTGCTCCAAGACATATCTGTTTGTTCTTTTGGTATTCCTTGGGATACTCAGTAATCTTCTCCATCATCACAGTTCAAAGGCATCAGGTCTTCTTCTATCTTCCTTATTCAGTTTCCAGCAAGTTACTGAAAAGACCATGGCCTGAATCAGGTACACCTTAGTCTTCATATTCCTTAATAATTTGGGAAGGTCTCTAACTAGACTTTACTAGTGCAATAGTTAAAACATCTGACAGTTCTTGATGTTCTTCTCTACAGTTCTTGATGTTCTTCTGTAGATATTTTGAATAATTTTCATTTTCACTTGCTTGTGATATTAATGATATTCAGTAATTTCCAAATTCTGTTGGACAGTCACATTTTCTTTTTTATTCTTCCTTCCTTCCTTCCTTCCTCTCTCTCCTTCCTTCCTTTCCTTTCTTCCTTTCTTTCCTTTTTTCCTTCTTTCTTTCTTCTTTCCTTTCTCTCCCAGACAGTGGACCAAGTAGTTGTCTTCCAAAATTCTTGGTACAGATGAATGAAAAAGATCATGACTATCTCCACAGAAATACTTCCATAGCTATCCTATCCATTTCTGGAGGCTTTTTTTAATCACAAATGCCTTCAGAGCAATTTAGATTTCTTCCTTCATGACCACTGATTCTTGGTCATACATAACACCTTGATATAATTGAGTAATAACTGGTTTTGGTATCATTATTTTGTGTGCATTTTTTATTTTATTTGGATATTTTCTGTGTCATTCAATATTTTCCCAAAACAATCCTGCATTGTTGTAATTAGAAACTAGCATGTTTTTATTTCTTTTTTTTCAGCTTTAGAAATGCCTAGTATGTTCTCAGTTTTTGTTTTCTAAATTCCAATATTTGTTTTGTAGTTGTTATGTGCCATCAAGTCGCT
>NW_006399832.1:13818378-13819967 GCF_000299155.1 Elephantulus edwardii | reverse complement strand
CAGCTTTCTGATGCATAGGAAGTAATTGCAAAGACCATGGCCTGTATCAGGTGCACTGAAGTCTCCCAACTGACATTGTTGTTCTTCAGTGTTTTGGAGAGGTCTCTGACAGCAGACTTTCCCAATGTAATTTATCTTTTCATTTCCTGGCTGCTGGTGCCAAGAGTGTTGATTTTAGAGTCAAGCAAACTAAAGCTGTCAACAATCTCAGACACTTTACCATCTATAATGATGCTGCTAATAGGCCCAGTGGTAACAATCTTTGTTTTCTTGAAGTCAAGCTTCAATTCATATTAAAGTTTGCAGTCCTTGACCTTCTACAAGTACAAACTTCAATTAAAAATGATCCTCTGTAATCTCTACAGTCTCATCCCTTCCACTCATTCTGTTTTCTATCCCTTTGAAGCATGTGCCTCCTGCGTACTTACTAAGCAAGTATCTGCACCGGCATTGTCTATGTCAAGTTACTGGGTTGCGCAGCTGCTTTAAAATGCCAACCGAATTTGCCCAATGGGAAGCCTCGAGATTTTTGGAAAACCAACCCTGCAACGCTGTTTCCAGGTCCACCACCAAAGCTGAACTTGAGTATTGGCAGTTTTTCATAAAAGTTGAAACCCTTCATTGAATTCATTTCAATTCATTTCAACTCCTCCTTGACCCAATTACATGAAGTCATTAGAAAAAAAGTCTTTTATTCTCAATACCCCAGACAGAGATTTCACATACTACTTCTTCTTCTTCTCAACTGCACTATCAGGACTAAAGCTTATGGCATCATAAGTCCTTTTGTCAACACAAATATGAAATCCAGACTGTTGTGTGGAAAGATTCAAAAAATCTTCTACCTTTAAGAATGTTGAATGAACCTTTTTTTATCAGTAAAACTTCCAGAAAACTGTACTGTGGAAGGAGAGTAATTGATTCTAGTAATCTTCGAGAAACCAATTTTTGCAAGCTAAACCAGGAAAATGCCATTTCCAGTTCCAATGCCTAGTGAATTATCCAATGGTGTTTTCTGGTTTTCCAGCCACCTTATTAATCTATACATACTCTCTTCTTGGAATCATATTTCTCCTGTATCTCCATATTCTTTTTCAATTGAAATTTTAAAGAAAGTTTACAGAAAACTTGATTTCCATATATTCATTGTTGCACATTATTCTCACTACCCACCCTGCCGGTTTGCTTTTCTCTTTGGAAAAAAAAAAAACAAAACAAAACACAAAACCCTTTCATTGTTGCACAATTTCCTCTTCACCTTGCCCCAGTCCACTTTGCTATGCAGCTCTTATTCTGGACTGCTATCATGCAAATAATACCTAAACATGTATTCCTTTTAAACAATTCTTTCCCTCATCTACTTCAATGCAGTGTATATTATTTATCCCATCTTTTCTGAGTTTCCCCCAACCTCCATGTCAGTCCTGTTTTACTACAGTGGCATTATGCATCTCCACATTCTTGAGAAGTCTGCAGTTCTCTTTCATAGATGGCCTCCCAATGCTCTTGGCTACCCAGCGCCGATGGGGCGAAATCACCATCACTGGGCTTGCCCTCTCAGGACCGCACTGCAGCCACAGAGCAGCCAC
>NW_006399832.1:13817054-13817832 GCF_000299155.1 Elephantulus edwardii | reverse complement strand
TAAAAAACATTGTTTTTCACAAAGTATCCTTCCTATTTCCTTCACACTCCCCATTGAATTGTGAAACAACCCTATGATTAACACCCCACTCTACCCCTGCCCATCCTCTGCTTCCACCCTCCCCTGCTTTGTATCCCTCCCTCTACTTACTCTACAGTAATTCTACAAAAATGTTTTTATTTGCCCTGTGGGTCTGATTAGTTCACTCAACATAATGCTTTCCAGTCTCTCCCAAGTTAGATAGTAATTTGCAAAACCATTGCTCCTGCATGTATTATAGTATTCCATTGCATGAATGTATCATAACTTTTCAATCCATTCATTTGTGGTTGGACTTCTGGACTGTTTCAATATTCTTGAGATGGTGAATAATGCTACAATCACATTGGTGTACAAATTTCAATTTTCTCATTTTCTTGGGGTATATTTCAAGCGATGGGTTACATGGAATTTCCATGTTCAGCTTTTTGAGGAAGCACCAAACTGTCTTCTACAGTGGTTGTACTATTTTACAATACCACCAGCAATGTAGAAGAGTTCCTTTCTCACCACATCCTCTCCAATATTTATTTCTTGGTGTCCTGTTAATGTTTGATACTGCTACTCGAGTGTAAGATGATATCTCGTTGTAGTTTTGATTTGCATCTCCCTTATTGCCAGTGATTTTGAGCATTTCTTCATGTGTCTATTGTTGTTAGATGCTACAATCTTGTATGCTGAAAGTAAAAAGGACTTGAAACATTTACTGAAGAATGTTGTTGTTGTTATGTGCCATCAA
>NW_006399832.1:13813800-13815775 GCF_000299155.1 Elephantulus edwardii | reverse complement strand
TGAAATTTCTGTGGTAGTTTGAATCCACAGAAAAAAGGTGGGAAGTTCTTCCAATGCAATTTACAGAATCTAGAAAACTCATTGTAGTACTGGCTATGAATTAGTTCTAAACTTAGGGCTATGAGCTTGAAGGTTTGAGATCTGATACTTGTAAAAATGCAATGGAATTAACATGTTAAATTTCTTTTTGGCAGAAAATAAATTAGGGATTTAGCATTCTTATACTGGAATTGGTATTCTTTTTAGACCTTATTGTGGCTGACCTTTGGTATTATAATGGTACATAATATTTATAACTTGTAAGGAGGAGTGGCGTCCACTTCCATAATAGCTTGCCTCCGGAAACCCTATGAACCTGGAGAGAGGATGAGAGACACCCAAGCATTGAGGACTCTCCTTCATAGGGTCGCTATGAGTTGCCTGCGACTCGATGCCACTTAACAACAACAACAACAATATTTATAATGCTAGTGTTCATATTTGTGTTGATGACTTATCAGTACTGGCTATGGTACTGGTGGTATTTGTGTTGATGCGGGTGTTGGTATTGAAATGGTGGTTTTAATGATACTGCTTTTCATGCTGAGTATGAATTGACATTGGCATTAATATTGGTAATGGTGTTAGGGCCTGGTGCTAATGTGTATTAGTGTTGGCATTGGTAAAGGTGTTGTACTTGTGCTGGTATTGATATTTATATTAGCACTGACATCACTACAAGTCAAATCTGAAGTCCGGAGTAAGAAAAAGAAGAAATAGGTCAGATTTATGTCATATGTGTGAGCTACAATGTAAAAAGAAGCAATTTGGGCCAATATAATTTTGACACATATAAAGATGAATACTTTTCCAACAAAGAAAACACCCTGAACCTGTCAATAAAACAATGTATAGCTGCAAACCTGTCTGCTTGTATAGATAATAAGGTGAGCTAAAACTGAGCTAAAATCTAGGCTTATAATGCTTATTCAAAAGAATGATAGAGTAAATGAAATAAAAAAAATAACAATAATATGCTGGCACACAGGAAAGAGTCCAGAAATATTATTTTACCATTAATTTTCTCTTATTTATAGTGATTCATTTGTAATGTTTTTACCTTTACATAATTGCAAAGAAAAACACATTCTTCTTGTTACTTTTTAATTTTAAGTGTAAATAAAATCCTAGTTGCCCCTAAAAATAACCAGAAGTGAATACTTATCACTATAGAATACAACTGCTTCTAAAATCAGCTATGAGTGCGTTCTGACTCAAGGTTACAGAACAACAGAGCCAAGATAGGGAACGATGGTGGCCTAGCAGTAAAACGTTATGCTGCAACCCCAAAAGCACTCAATTCGGATTCACCAGCTGCTCCACTGATGCAATCTCCTCTTCTGCTTCTGAAAACCCACCTGAGAGTCAGCTAGAACAATACAACATAAGTCAAGATAATTTTAGTTATTTTTATACAAGGGAGAGGTTTTATAAAAGGCAGAGTCAGGAGAATTGGCTACTAAAACCTCGAGTCATTTTCTTTTTTTTCCATTTTACTTCAGCTGCTAAATAAAATCATCTACTCATTTTAATGTCTCTTAAAACAAATTTGGGAAATATAGGATACAAAATGCAGCTGAAGAAAGAGAATTTATAGTTTTTACTGGGGACAAAAACTCCAGAAAGCTAATATTTATTTTCAAAAATTGGAAGGAAAACTCTAAGATTAAAAATTATGGAAGTGTTTGTTACTTCATGAAAATGGAGAAGAAGATTATGACTGTATAGTTCTAAGAAGAAATTAAAAAAAATAAGAAGGACTGAGATCATTTTCCTGGCTAAAGCAGGATTAAAGATTCATAATACTAACTGCAGTACTGAATAACTAATGTAAATTTTTTTGGCTGTTAAAATTATTAGAATCATTTCACATTTTCTGATTTCACTATGTTCCTTTCATTTTTACATCTTTAACAATATGCAGATATTAGTACTG
>NW_006399832.1:13809556-13813170 GCF_000299155.1 Elephantulus edwardii | reverse complement strand
CTTGGGGGCAAGGATTCATTCTTTGGCTTTATCTCACATACTTTGGTCATGTTGTAAGGAGAGACAGGTTTTTGGAGAAGGACATGATGCTTGGGAGGGTGGAGGGATGGTGCAAGAGGGGAAGACCCTTTATGAGGTGGATTGATTCAGTTAATGGGCTGATCAGTATGGGTGTGTCTGAGACAGTGAGATTGGCACAGAACAGAGTAGAGTTTAGGGCTATTGACATAGGGTCGTTCGCTATGAGTCGCAAGCGATTCAATGGCTCATAACAACAACAACAACAACATTTATAATTTTATTTTTCTTTTCTGAGAAATACTATTTTTAATATGGGTTAGAAATGCTATAAGAATGATAAGAAATTAAGAATGCTAAGAATAGCTGTTTGTATGAAAAGGGAAATGTATACAGACAAATGACTGAAATATTAGTGAGAGTAGGACAAATTGACATACCATGCGAGAGAACCCCAATTACAAACCACAACAATCAACTGCAGTTACATAATTTCTATATAATGTTATTATTCCTAAAATAATATCAACATTAGAAGATGTGTGGAAATGTGACTGTGTACCGTTGACAATATCCATATACACTACTGAGTATAATACTTATCATTTATAATACCCTTATACTTAGTCACCTTGGTCTATTGCAAATGTAAAGATAAAGGGAATTTGCAATCCATTATGAAATAATTAAGTTTATGAACAACTTTTGCTGGAGTTACCAGTAGGTGAGTGTCATTGAAGCCAAAACACTGAATTCCAGTATAACTTTGTTAGAAAATCTATCTTTATTTAAACTTCTGAAGTGTCATTACAAATTATTCATAATTCTTATTTATAGGATAATCTCTCTCACAGAAATACAAAAACACTCCCATTGGAGATATTATTCTTGATATATATTATTAGAAATTATATCATAATTGTGGGCTTGAGATTTTTAAGACGTCATGGAAATGCATTTATGAAGGGAGCAATAATGACCCTAGCTAGACCAAGAGCTTTTGTATGAACAGAGCAATGGTCACTATGAATCAGCAATTCTAAAATTAAGAGAGGTGTGTGTCAGGGTTATTTAGTTTCTCCACACCTACTTAATCTATACGCTGAGCAAATTACCCGAGAAGCTGGAATCTGAAGAAGATCATAGCATCAAGATTAGAGGAATACTTATTAACAACCTGCACTATGCAGATGATACAACTTTGGTTGCTGAGACTGAAAAGGATACAAAATGCTTGTTGCAGAAAATCAAGGACTACAGCCTTCAATATGGTTTGAATTTCAATGTCAAGAAACAAAAATTCTTGCCACTGGACCAATAGGCAGCAACATGAGTGATGGAGAAAAAATTGAAATGCAACAACATCTTACTTGGATCCACAATCAGAGCCTTTGGTACCAGCAGTTCTAAAATCAGGAGACATATTGCACTTTGAAAATGTGCAGTCAGTGATAACTCTAAATTTTTGAGCAGAAATGATGTTAGTTTCAGTGCTAAGGTGTGCCTAATTCAGACCATGGTCTTTTCAGTAACTTGCTATGCATCTGAGAGCTGGACGATGACTAAGGATGGTAGAAGAAAAGTGTTATAGGAGAGTACTGAATATCCTATCAGTTGTCAAAAGCATAAGGAGATATATCTTGGAGAATGAGGAGTTCGAGTGTTCTTGGAAGCAAGAATGCAAAGCATTATTTAATGTACTTTGGGGATGTTGCTAGGAAAAGCTATTTCTTGGAGAAGGCCATTATGTTTAACAAATTGGAGAGACAATGAAGGATAGGAAGATCCTCAACCAGGTGGACTATCAGTGCCTGCAGCAATGGGCTCATGTGTCTCAGAGATTGTGAGGTTGACATAGGATAGGAAAAGTTCAGATCTATTGTTCAGAGGGTTGCTATGAGCTGTATATGACTTGACAGTATGTAATAACAACCACCATACGGAGCTGCACTGTTAACCTCTCTGGGCACCTCTCTGAGGTTCAAATCCATTAGCAGCATCAGAGGAGAAAGAGTAACAATTTCCTCTTGTCAGATTTCCAGGTTTGGTACCCCAGAGGAATGTCAGCTGCAAGTTGACTCTGACTCCACAACAATAGATTTGAGTTTTCTTACTATGTTCCAAAAGGAACCCTGGTGTTACAATTGATAGCTTGTTGCACTGCTAACAAAAGACTATGTGACTCTCGAGATTTGAATCCTTTGGTTTCTGTGCCAAAGAAAGATGATCAGTCTCCTACCATTAAACTTCATATCCTTAAAATCCCAAAGGTGAGTCACCATGAGTCGGTAATTCTTATCCAGCTAATAAACAACATTAATTAAAGTATAAATATAAAATAAGAAATTTGAATAAGATTTCAATAAATAACATTAAGGAATTCTTTTATGAAGTTATATAGTATTTAATCAGTATTTGTTGTCATTGTTGCTAGGTACTGTGGAATCTGTTCTGACATGCCATTGAAGGTCTTCCTCTTCCTCATTGAATTCCTACTTTTCTAAACATAATATCCTTTTCCAAAGGATGACCACTCAGTAAAATATTCAAAGTATGGTTGCACTTCCTTCAAGAAATTTTTGTTCGTTCTTTTAGCAACTAGTGCTATTCTCAAAATTTTTGCCAACACCAAGATTACATTTCATCTTTTTTTTTTCAGTCTTTCCAGTCACATTCTGAGTGTTCTCTTAGTTTCATTTTGACCTTTCCAATCACAGAGACTCATCCACTGTAAATATAAGACACAGTGTTCCAGTACAATGCAGTACTAAGTGTTCTAGAAACCCATTACTTCAGAATTTGGCAATTCTGTTTTCTCATCTCTCTTACTCTGAAAGTAACAATGAAACCTGCCCATTATGGGTGACACTGCTGGAGTTTAAAATACCAGTGAAATAGCTTCTTATATCACAGCAATATGTAAGTCATGACAGTTAGAAAATTTGACAGAAAAGCAGTGGATCTGTGCTTAAAAAATGGCAATGTCCCAAAGTCACGTGAATCTACCAGCTGCTCCGCAGGAGAAAGATGGACAATCTCCTGCTATATGACTTACGGCTTCTGAAAACTCGCTGAGGGTCAGCTATGGGTCAGTGTCTGGCTCAAAGGTGCACAACAACAACTCTGTATAATTGGCTGTGGCGTGGAGCCTGCTAGACCCGCACTGTCATTGTTGTTAGGAGTTACCAAGTCAATTACAACCTCAGCAACTCTATGAATAATCAATCTGAACCTGGGTCTGACCTTCACTATTCTCATTATTCCAGACATGCTTAAGCCCATAATAGTAGCTACGGTGTCAATACACCTCGTTAAAAGTCTTCTCTTTCACTGGCTGTCTACTTTTCCAGCATAATATAGCTTTCTAATGGCTAGAAAATACTTCCCCTGAAAATATGCCCAAAGAAAGTGAAAGAAGTTTTATCAGCTTTGTCTCCAAGGATCACTCTAGGTGCACTTCTTTTAAGATAGGTCTGTATTGTAACTTTTTTAGCAGTCTATAGGATATTTAATACTCTTCTCCAACACCACAGTAAAAGACATTCATTCTTCTTCAGCCTTCCTCATTCAATGCCAAGAAACAAAACTATGCCTTG
>NW_006399832.1:13807181-13809456 GCF_000299155.1 Elephantulus edwardii | reverse complement strand
AGAAACATCATTACACCCCTCTTAAGACAAGATAGAACTACCAGGAAGAAACTCAACAAAGATACTGAAGAATTAAACCACACAATAAACCAACTTGACCTCACAGATATTTATAGGCTAATGCACCCCCCAAAAAAAACCCAAGTATACTTTCTTATCCAATGTACATGGAACATTCTCCAGAATAGATCACATTCTAGGACACAAGGCAAGCATCATAAATTCAAAAATATAGAAATAATACAAAGCATATTTTCAGACCATAATGCTACAAAATTAGAAATTAAGAAGAAGAAGATAAAGGAGAAAAAACATGCATTTGGAAGCTGAACAACTGCTTGCTTGAACATGACTGGGTACTAGAAGAAAGATAAAATGAAGTTATAAAGTTTCTGGAAACAAATAACAATGAAAACACCACTTACCAAAACTTCTGGGAAACAGCCAAAGCAGTAATCAGAGGTCAATTAATAGCAATAAGCAAACACATCAAAAGGCAAGAAAAATTGACCACTAACTCTTTACCTCAACATCCTCAGCAAATTGAAGAACAGCAAGAAAACCCGACACCCTCTAAAAAAACCCCAAAATTATAAAAACTAGGGCAGAAATAAATGAAATAGAAAACAGAAAAACTATTGAAACTATCAACAAAACTAGGAGTTGGTTCTTTGAAAAGGTCAATAAAATTGGAGCCGGAGCTCCGCCGCCAGCCGGGCTGAGAAGAGACCCAGGAAGAGCAACAGTCTGCCAGCCACCACGGAACTCCAGAGGAGCGGACATATGAGACTCCAGAGGAGTAAAGACTTCCTGCCACTGTGTGACCCTCCTGCAGCCCATGCCTGCGTGACCCCCAACACACAGGGTGCTGCTGCATAAACCCCCAGCAGCGCCCAAGCCCTGTCCCCTACCTCTTGATGGTAGTGTCCAGAACCTGTGCTCCTTTGGCACCCTGGTCCCTTGCTTTCCTCCTCTTCCCCTGCCCCCCTTGCAGCTCCACAACCACACAACTCAGCACCCACCACAGCCCTGTGACCTCAGGGCACCACCACAAATCCAGCCATCACCCGGAGCTATCAGCCGAGCCATTGTGGAACTAACCTGGCAGGAGAAAGGCTGGTAGGATCTTGGCTATGTTTACTGCGGCATTGCTGATTACTTGGAAGAGCACCTAAGGGCATACCTGGTGGGGAATTTGGCCGAGCTCTCTTGGGCTACACCAACTGCCCAAAACGAGCCAGCCAGCTGGCTTCTGTGGACTCTGCAGATCAGCCAGAGGCTAGTGAGTCGGTGGGAATTTGACCTTGAGTATTCGGATCCTGTCAGATCCAGGAACCTGCTGGAGCAGGGGCTGTCATGTGAGCGCACCTGCGTAACTGCCACCAGGCAGGGAATACTGAGAAAACCACTGGGTAGGAAATGGACAACAGGAATTTGAGTAGGGACCCCAGTTGTGAGCACACTGAGACGGCAGTGTTCCAAGTGTTTGACCTGCCCTTGTGATCACACAACACTTTGCCTGCCTCACCCCATTTGGCTCCACACCAGTTCGTACACTCTGAGTAATTAACTTGCCTTTAAATGGGAGCACCTTGACCTGTCTTAGCAAAAAGAGATTGCCCTAGCAGGTTCTGAACTGACATTTTTCTGAAGTCAGAAAGTCAGAGAAACGCACAAGTTCAGTAGCTGCCCAACTTATCTTAAGAGTACTGTCTTCAGATAAAGAACACATATCAATGTATTGAAGAAAGCAAACTATCCCACACAATACACAAGAGCAAAGCAAGATGTCACTCACAAGGGGAGACACAGTACCAGTGGATTACCTGAAGCCAGAAAGTCTCATGGAACTTTCTGACACAGAATTTAAAAGAGGAGTGACTGAATATTTCCAATGGATGAAAGACAAACTTGATGAATTACAGGATACTACAAGCAAAGACCAGGAGGAGCTAAAAAAACAATGCAGAACATTTCAGAGAACACAAATCAAGTTTGCACTCTTCCTGGATGATACCTTTGATTTCCTCCCACAACTCATCTGGTCTTCGATCATTAAAGTTCAAAGCCTTAAACCTGTTCCTGAGATGGTTCCGAAATTCAGGTGGGATGATCTCAAAGTCATATTTTGGTTCCCATGGATTTGGTCTAATTTTCCTCAGCTTCAGCTTGAACTTACCTATGAGTAGTTGGTGGTCTGTTCCACAATCAGCTCCTGGCCTAGTTTTCACAGCTGATATTGAACTTCTCCAGTGGTTCTTTCCACAGATGTAAT
>NW_006399832.1:13804321-13807081 GCF_000299155.1 Elephantulus edwardii | reverse complement strand
AGATTTGAGTTTTCTTACTATGTTCCAAAAGGAACCCTGGTGTTATAATTGATAGCTTGTTGCACTGCTAACAAAAGACTATGTGACTCTCGAGATTTGAATCCTTTGGTTTCTGTGCCAAAGAAAGATGATCAGTCTCCTACCATTAAACTTCATATCCTTAAAATCCCAAAGGTGAGTCACCATGAGTCGGTAATTCTTATCCAGCTAATAAACAACATTAATTAAAGTATAAATATAAAATAAGAAATTTGAATAAGATTTCAATAAATAACATTAAGGAATTCTTTTATGAAGTTATATAGTATTTAATCAGTATTTGTTGTCATTGTTGCTAGGTACTGTGGAATCTGTTCTGACATGCCATTGAAGGTCTTCCTCTTCCTCATTGAATTCCTACTTTTCTAAACATAATATCCTTTTCCAAAGGATGACCACTCAGTAAAATATTCAAAGTATGGTTGCACTTCCTTCAAGAAATTTTTGTTCGTTCTTTTAGCAACTAGTGCTATTCTCAAAATTTTTGCCAACACCAAGATTACATTTCATCTTTTTTTTTTCAGTCTTTCCAGTCACATTCTGAGTGTTCTCTTAGTTTCATTTTGACCTTTCCAATCACAGAGACTCATCCACTGTAAATATAAGACACAGTGTTCCAGTACAATGCAGTACTAAGTGTTCTAGAAACCCATTACTTCAGAATTTGGCAATTCTGTTTTCTCATCTCTCTTACTCTGAAAGTAACAATGAAACCTGCCCATTATGGGTGACACTGCTGGAGTTTAAAATACCAGTGAAATAGCTTCTTATATCACAGCAATATGTAAGTCATGACAGTTAGAAAATTTGACAGAAAAGCAGTGGATCTGTGCTTAAAAAATGGCAATGTCCCAAAGTCACGTGAATCTACCAGCTGCTCCGCAGGAGAAAGATGGACAATCTCCTGCTATATGACTTACGGCTTCTGAAAACTCGCTGAGGGTCAGCTATGGGTCAGTGTCTGGCTCAAAGGTGCACAACAACAACTCTGTATAATTGGCTGTGGCGTGGAGCCTGCTAGACCCGCACTGTCATTGTTGTTAGGAGTTACCAAGTCAATTACAACCTCAGCAACTCTATGAATAATCAATCTGAACCTGGGTCTGACCTTCACTATTCTCATTATTCCAGACATGCTTAAGCCCATAATAGTAGCTACGGTGTCAATACACCTCGTTAAAAGTCTTCTCTTTCACTGGCTGTCTACTTTTCCAGCATAATATAGCTTTCTAATGGCTAGAAAATACTTCCCCTGAAAATATGCCCAAAGAAAGTGAAAGAAGTTTTATCAGCTTTGTCTCCAAGGATCACTCTAGGTGCACTTCTTTTAAGATAGGTCTGTATTGTAACTTTTTTAGCAGTCTATAGGATATTTAATACTCTTCTCCAACACCACAGTAAAAGACATTCATTCTTCTTCAGCCTTCCTCATTCAATGCCAAGAAACAAAACTATGCCTTGAATCAGGTGCATCTTTGATCTTTAAATTGGCATAATTAGAACTTAGGAGAAGTCCTAGACACAGATTGCCCCCAATACAATGCATAGTTTGATTGCTTGACTGCTGCCACAGGTGTTGTTTGTAAATCCAAGTAAAACTAAATAATTGACAACTTTAGTCTTTTCTCTATCTATCATTACTGAGAATGACAGAAGAATCAATGCCTTCAATAAGTTGTGGTACTGAAGAAGAGTCTCAAACATACCATGAACCACCAAGAAAACCAATAGGTCTGTCTTTTTTTTATTAATTTTTTTATTTCAATTGTGATTTTAACAAAAGTTTACAGAAAATTTAAATTTTCATTTACACATTGTTGCACATTTTATCCCCTCTCCCTTCCTTCCCCACCCAAGCTGACTTTTTTTTAAATTTTTTTTTCAAGCTGACTTTTTTAAATGCTAGTTTATTTACAAAATTCGAATACGTTGTTTTCTAGAAAAAAATTTTTCAATTTTCCTCACCCCCCACCAATAAAATTGTACAACTCCACAATTAATCCTCCCCTCTCCCCTGCACATCCTCATCCCTTTGCTTCCACCCTCCCTCAACCCCTTTGGATCCTTATACTCATTATACAATAATGGTTTTATACAATACTTGTCGTTGTGGGACTGAGTTCGTTCTCTCAGCATAATGGTCTCCAGTCCCTCCCAAGTTAGTTAATAATTTATAAAATCATTGCTCCTTCATGCTGCATAGTATTCCATTGTGTGAGTGTACCATAATTTCTCAATCCATTCGTTTGCAGATGGACATCTTGGCTGCTTCTATGTTCTTGCAATGGTAAAAAATGCTTCTATGAATATTGATGTACAAATCTCCAATTATACCTCAGTTCTCACTTTGTCAAGCTATATTCGAAGTAGTGGAATAGCTGGGTCATATGGAATTTCTAGGTCTGTCTTTGATAGGATGAAACCAAGTTTCTCCTTGGAGGCTAGAATTTTGAAGCTACATCTCACATACTTTGGGCATGTGGCCAGGAGGGACTTATCCTTGGAGAAGGACATCATGCTCATAAGAGTGGAAGGACAATGCAGGAGAGGAAGATCCCGGATGAGATGGATTGATACAGTAACTGGGGCAGTGGGGATAGATGTGTCAAAATCAGTGAGATGGGCTAAGGACGAGATAGGCTTGTGAGCTGCTGTACCTAGGTTCACTATAGGTCACAGGTGACTTGCTGGCACATAACAACAACCACAACCACAACCACA
>NW_006399832.1:13802361-13804221 GCF_000299155.1 Elephantulus edwardii | reverse complement strand
CATCTTGATTGCATGTTCGATCGATCTCCGACTATAAAAATTGGTAAAAACCTACTATTTCCTCTTCCTTGGCTCTGGTTGTTGGTGCATATATCTGAATGATAGTGGTGTTCACTGGACTTCCTTGTATGTGTATGACTATTATCCTGTCACTCACAATATTGTACTTCAAGATGGATCTAGAAATTACTTTCTTAACTATGAAAGCAACTCCATTTTTCCTCACTTTTTCATCTCCAGAGTAATATATCATATGATCTATCCTCTGACTCAAAATGCCCCATGCCAGTCCATCTCATCTCCCTAATGCCTAGTATGACAATATTTATGCGTTCCATTTCTTCCTTAACAATATTTAATTTTTCTACTTTCATAATTTTCACATTCCATGTGCCAATCACTAGTGCCTGCTCACAACTGTTTTCTGTGGTCTGTTTTTACAACAGCCTCTTGGTCCAACTATAGGTTTCGCATGAGAAAAATTAAGTGTTCTGATACTTCTATTCTTTTCAATGTCAGACACAACTTTTTATGATCCACACAGTCAAATGCCTTGACATAGTCAATAAAGTACAAATAGACATTCTTGAGGTATTCTGTACTTTTAGCCAGGATCCATCTGACATCAGTAATGATATCGCCGGTGCCAAGGCCTCTTCTAAATTCTGCTTGAACTTCTAGAAGTTCCCTCTCCATGTAATGTTCTCGTCATTTGAGATCTTCAACAGTATTTTGCTTGTAGGTGATATTAATGATATAGTTCAATAATTTCCATGGTCAGTTGGATCACCTTTCTTGGGAATAGGAAAAAATATGGACGTCTTCAATCCTTTGACATACAGCTGTCCTCCAAATTTTCTGGCACAGATTGGTGAGTGTATTCAAGACTATATTTGTTAATTGAAACAAGTCAATGGCATCTATCAATTCCTGTGGACTTATATTTTGCCAAGGCTTTAAATGAAACTTCTTCCTTCATTACCATTGCCTCCTGTTCATATGATACTTCCTGAAATTTTTCAATGTCAATCAATTCTTTCTGGTACAGTGATTCTGTGTATTCCCTCTATCTTCTTTTAATGCTTTTTGGGTCATTGAATATACTGCCTACAGCATCTTTCAGTATGGTACAGCACTTATCTGTCAGTTTTCCGTAATGCAATGACTCGGGGTTGCTGTGATGCCGTAAGCTGTGCCACTGATGTGTCAAATACCGTAAAGTTACCTATGATAGACAGAGTTTGGTGGATTTCTAAAGTTAAGGCAGACTAGAAAGCAGGATTGGCATCCATTTCTTAAATAATAATCTTTTGAAAGCCCTATGAACACTACAGGGATGAAGATAGCCATCGTAGAGTAACGGTGGAGCCCAGATTGGAAGTCAGTTAAAATTAGGAAAATAATAACAAACATCATTTAATAATTGCAGTGTGGAATGTAAATAGCTTGAATGTTGGAAAACTGGAAATTGCTAAAAATTAAATGGAATGTATGAATATTGACATTACTATGGATTACTGAAATGAGATAGATTGACTTTGGCCACTTTGAATCAGATAATCATTCGATAAGATGCTATGGGTTGAAGATTAAATGATCCAGGAAGTATTAAAAGAAGATGGATGGAGTATACAGACACTGTAGCAAATAAAATTGGCTGACACAGAAGAATTTCAAGAAACAACATATGATCAAGAGGCAATGGTGATGAGGAGGAAGTAACGCTGCTCTGAAGGACTTGGCAAAAAATAAAGCCCCAGGAATTGATAGACTATCAATTGACATATTTCAACAAACAGAAGCTGCCCCACACATGTTCACCAGGTTGTGTTAAGAAATCTGAAGGACAACTATCTGGCC
>NW_006399832.1:13799741-13802261 GCF_000299155.1 Elephantulus edwardii | reverse complement strand
ACATCTTAATTGCATGTTTGGTCAATTTCAGACCCCAAGATTAGGTAAAAATTTTCAGTTTCTTCATCTTTGGCTCTAGTTGTAGGAGGTTATATTTGAATAACAGTTTCGTTAATGGGTCTTCCTTGCATGCTTATGTATATTATCTTATCATTCACAATATTATATTTAAAAATAGGACTTGAAATTGATCTTTTTTACTATTAATGCAACACCCTTCTGTTTTTCATTCCAAATACAGTATTGATTCAAAGAGGCTCATTCAAAGTGGCTAAAACTAGTCCATCTCATATCACTAATGCTTACTATAATGATGTTCATGCATTCCATTTCATTTTTTAAAATTTCCAGTTTTCCATCAATCCAGCTATGCATGTCAGTTTATTAAATGATGTTTGTCACTTTTCCCCCCTTATTTCGGCTGACTTCTCATCTGGTCTTTACCACTACTACTATAACTCTCATCATTCCTCTACTCTTCATAGAGTGTTCAGAGGCCTATTATTGAACAAGTGGATGCCCAATCCTGCTTCCTAGTCTGTCTTAATCTGGGAGCTCTATTTAAATCAGTCCACCATGGGTAACCTTCGTGGTATGTGGCATACCAGGGGCATAGCTTTCTGTATTACAGCAACTCAGTACAGTAAATTGGTAGACAATTATTGTATCAATTAGAACTGTATTATCCCCAAAGAACAAACTGGCAATTTAATCTGTAACTCTAAAAGAAATCAGTTTAACACCAAGTCCAGGGCCTTTTTAATTACAAATGCCCGCCCACTGGGTCATAACTGGTTTGAACAAGAGATTTTGAGCTCGCAACTGATTTTTTAATTAAATCAAAGCATCCTGCTCATAAAATGACCTTAAACGTAACAAGTAGCCATGTTTTATGAACCTCTAAAATGAGTTTAAACTTGCCAACAGGAGAATATAAAGCTGCCCCTTAAATTATGGCATTCAGTGTTGACAAGTGTGATTCTGGTAATAGGAGGTGTTCTTGCAGTACTCATTTAGTGTCTATTCTTTAGTCTCCAAAATCATGAGTAGGAATTCTGACATAGTCAAATGCAGCAGACATTTATAATTGACAATTACGGCTTTCTTTGTTCAACTCTAGGGTATTAATAGCAGGAAAAAAAATTCATTATGCCATCATGATTCCAGTGGGGAAACAGAGAGTCAGTCTCTTAATAGGTACATTTTGGATTATTCTCCAAATTACTCTGTAATACAGATTCATTCTATGATTTCCTAAATTACTATTTTCCTGTTTAAAATTGTTAAAAATTTTCTGCTGCTTTTGTTGAATCTTGACTGAATATCTGGGGGAATGAAAAGGTAAAATTACTTTAAGTGTTATAAATTGTGAGTACAATTAAATAGCTATCATTTTCATAGTCTTCAATAAATATTGAACATATTATAAATATGATTAATGAAGTATTATATATATAAATGAAGGAAGATAGAAAGGCTGCATAAAAATAGGAATATAAAGGGAGAAATATGTATGTGATCTGAAAATAACTACTATAAAAAAACTCAGGGGAAAAAAATCTTCTATTGAAGCAACATTGTATGTCAAGTCCATGACATTACCTGCCAACAACAGAAAGCAAAAAATAATTTACACCTATATCATTAATTTTTATAGATAAATTCTTATTCTGGTCAGTAGACAAAATGCTTAAAGAATTCTTTTAAAAGTCTGAATTTTTTTTTTTTTAAATTTAGCAAAATGTCAACTATATCACTCGGAAGGCGGCTGTGCACTCAGTCTTATTTGCTGAGGACTGGTGACTTGGCAGCTTAATATCAGGGAACAGACTGCAACCCCTAACTCCCAGTGGGGCTCAAGCCCGGCACCCCAACCCTTGCCACAGCACCTTGTGCAGGGAAACCACCTCATCACCATCCTGTGCCTCCACACTTCTGGCACACCCTGGTGACCTCACCACAGCTTTGCACTCTTGGTGGTGCTCCAGGGCCACTAGAGACTCCTTCACACAGCACAGAGACCTACCAACAGCTGTGGACAGTATGATTCCTAGTCAGCACACAAAGGCACACCGTGGATCTAGCCATCGTCTGAAGCCACCAATCGAGCTGCTGTGGGATTGATCTGCCACAAGAATGGCTGGTAGGATCCTAATTGGGTTTTCTTGGACACCACCGATTGTCTGGGAGAGTATGCAAGGGTGAGCCCACTGGTGGGAATTTGGCTGAGCTCTCTCAGGCCATGCCAACTTCGCAGGATCGAGCAGGACAGTGGTAATTTGGCTGAACTTTTGTGGACACTGCAGACAAGCCAGAGGTGAGTGGGTTGGTGGGAATTTGACTTTGTCTTGTTGGGTCCCCTTGGACCCAGGACCCTGCCTGGGCAGGAGCCACTACAAGGGTACCTGCATGAGTGCCACCGGACAGGGACCACTGAATGAAAACCACTGGGTGGGAGCAGCTGGAATTTGAATAGGGACCCCACTTATAAGCACACCTGGACAATTGAGGTCTGAGTGA
>NW_006399832.1:13776713-13799641 GCF_000299155.1 Elephantulus edwardii | reverse complement strand
AAGGACAACTATCTGGCCAACTGTTTAGAAGAGATCCATTTTATTCCCATTAAAAAAAAAAAAAAAAGGTGGCCTGACAGCATGGAAATTATTGTACAACATTGCTCATATCACACGCAAGCAAAATACTGCTGAAGATTATCCAGATATGACTGGGACAGTAGTACATTGATAGAGAACTATAAGAAATATGAGCTGAGTTTAGAAGAGGTTGTGGTGCTAGAGACATTATCGCCAATGTCAATGGGTCTTGGCAGAAAGCAAGAGTACCACAGAGATATCTTTCTGTGTTTCATTGATTATGTAAAGGCATTTGGCTATGTAGATCACAACAAATTGTGGTTAACCTAGAGGAGAATGAGAATCCCAGAACACTTGATTGTTCTCATGCGAAACTTACACTTGAAATAAGAAGTAGTCATAAGAAAAGATCAGGGAACCTCTGCATGGTTCAGAATCAGGAAGGAAGTGTGTCATGGATGTGTCCTGTCTCCATACCTTTTCAAGCTATATGCAGGACAGAACATTTGGAAGGCTGGGCTTTATGAAGAGGAGTGTACATCAGGATTGGAGGAAGACTAATCAACAGCCTACATTATGCAGATGACACAACCTTGCATTGAAACTGAGAAGGACGTGAACCACTTGCTGTAAAAGATCAAAGACTATAGTCTTCAATATGGTCTGAAGCTCAAGATTGAGAAGACAAAGATTCTAACCACTGCACCAATTGCAGCTCCATGATAGATGGAGAAGAAATTGAGGTTGTTAACCGTTACAGCTTGCTGGTTCCACAATCAATACTTTATGCACAATAAGCCAGGAAATCAAAGGGTGAATTGAATTAGGTAAATCTGCTGTCAGGGACCTTTCCAGAGTACTGAGAAACAATGGTGTCAGTCTAGAGACTAAAGTGTGCCTAATCCAGTCCATGGTCTTCTCAATTACTTGTTCTTCATCAGAGAGCTAGATAATGATTAAGGATAATAGAAGAAGATTGATGCCTTTGTGATGCTTGAGAAAACTCTTGAACATACCATAAACTGCTTTGAAAACAAATAGGCCTGTTTTGGAGAGGGTGAAACCAAGTTTCTCCTTTGAGGCTAGGATTTTGAAACTCTGTCTTTGGGCATGTGGCCAGGAAGGACAGATTCTTGGAGAACGACATCATGCTCAGAAGGGTAGATCGACAGCATAGGAGAGGAAGGCCCCAGATGAGATGGACTCATACATCCATCGTAACTAGGGCATCGGGGTTTGGTATATTGGAGTCAGTAAGACAGGCTCAAAACATGGCAGTCTTCAGAATGATTGTAGATATGGTCTTTATGAGTCACAGGAAACTTAATGGTCCATAAAAAGAATTGCAACATACTATTTTTGGAATGACATACAGAAGAAGGGAGTTCCATTTATAATAAAAAATTTCAAGTTCTATTCTAAAAGAAAATCTTGTGAATGATAGGATAATATTCATACGCATACAAGGAAGACTCATTTACAAGACCATTATTAAAATATACACTCCTGCATCTGGAGTCAAAGAGGAAGAAATCGAGAATTTTTACCAAATCTTGCTGTCCACAATTGACCCACACGTAATCAAGATGCGTTAATGAAAACTGATGACTGGAATGTAAAAGTTGGAAACAGTGAAGAAGGGATAAGTTGGAAGATATGGGCTTGGCCACAGAAATAAGGCTGGAAATAAAATTATTGAATTCTGTATTTACAATGATTTATTCACGACAAATATCTTTTTTACTAGACACAAATGGCAACTTTTCACGTGGATATTACGTGATGGGCTGCATAAGAGTCATTAGTTGACTACATTTGTGGATTAAATCTTTGGAGAAGCTCATTATCTGCCATCTAAACTAGAATAGGATAGGCGGGGAGCAGGGAGCTTCATCATAATGTAGCGCAATTTGATGGGTGAAGGGTCGGGTAGGGAAAGGAAAGTAGAATGATTTAGTGTGACAAAGAATGTATATGTACTTTGTAAGTAAACTTTTATAAAACAAAAATTTTATTTTAAAGAAATCACAAAACTAGGCCAGGAGTCAGATCATCAATTATTCACATGAAAGTTCAAATTAAGACTGAAGAAAATGAGAATAAGTCCACAAGGATCAAGCTGTGATATCAAGTATATCATCCATGAAGAAAGCAAAAAGTCATTACAAAGAAAGAGGAGAAAGAAAAAAAAATTGAAATGGATGTCAGAAGAGACTCTAAAAATTGCACTGAATCACTGAGAAGCCAAAACAAAAAGAAAACAAGTTTAAATAAAAGAGCTGAACAGAAGATTCCAAACGGCAATTCAGAAGGATTAAGAAAAGTGTTATAATAGAATGCACAGAGAATTGAAATTGGAGAATAAAAAGGGAAGAATTCACTCTACATTTCTCAAGATGAGAGAACTGTACAACAAAATTAAGCAACGAATCATATTTAAAGGAAATATATGTATGCAAATTTTTGGTTTTTTTCTGATTTTTTCTTTTTTAAAAAAACTTTATAAAAAAAGTTCATATACACACTATTCTTTATTGTTATTGTGTTTCATTTAATCATTTACATATATTATGTTTTATAAAATCAGTCACCATTGGATCTTGCCCAACATTACCCAATCTTTTCAGATTTCCATAATTTCAGAGCATACAAAGTTTCTCTGAATTCTAAAGTTGGATTGAAACTCAATCATGTTCAGAATTTTTGTTTAAATAGAATTTGTTCTCAGTTTACAACATTTCCATGTTTGAATCAAATCTCCCTCTCTTTTTCTCAGAATACTATTATATAATCCTCAAACATGTCCATATAGAGATTTTTCTGAATTTTCATGACTATACAATAAACACAATAGTCAAATACTTCTTGAGAATCTTGAAGACATAATGAAAATGAAGGAGGTTTTATATGTGTGCTTGATATTTCAATTCAGTTTTATAAGAAGAGATATTAAAATATTTTCCCCTAGAGATTCTCTAAATTATATTCACAAGGAGATAGAATGTTAAAAATGTTACTCATGCCATCGACTATGTAGCAAATCATGAAAATAACCTAAACTCCGTATGAGAAAATGAAGTAATTGAAACATGGTAAGACATATATAATGATAGAGAAGAGATTGAAATTGTTAACAGCTTCAGCTTTTCTGGCTCCACAGTCACCACTCTTGGTACCAGCAGCCAGGAAATCAGAAGACAAGTTGCACTGGGAAAATTTGCTGGCTTGAACCTCTCTACAGTACTAAATAACAGTTATTTCAGTCTAGAGACCAAGGTGTACCTGATTTAAGCCATGCTCTTCATAATGACAATGTGATGAAAATGCATCAGAGATCTGGACAGTGAAGAAGGATGATGGAAGAAAAATCAACTCTTTTGAGTAGTGGTACATGAGAAGAGTACTGAACATATAATGGACTGTCAAGAAAACAAATAAGTCTGTCCTGGGGAATGTAAAACTAAGCTGCTCCTTGGGGGCAAGGATTTTGAAGCTCCATCTCATGTACTTTGGACATGTGGCCAAAAGAGACGAGTCCTTGGAAAATTACATCATACTTGGAAAGGTGGAGGGACAGTGCACCTTAGATAGACCTCAGATGAAATGGATTGACACAGTGCCTGGAGTAATGGGGCTAGTTATGTCAGAGATAGTGAGATTGGTTCAGGATAGGACAGGGTTCATACCCATTGTAAATAAGATCACTAAGCGTCACAAGTGACTTGACAGCACATAACAACAACATTATATGACTTTTTAAAATCATTTTTAAATTGTGCAATTTTTACAAGACTGAAAATATTATAACCTTTATCTATTTTAATGCTATATAATAGTATTGAACATATTTATTTATACATAAATCTTACAGTTCATTGGGGAGGGGGAAGCCCTGCCAGCAAAACAGGGATAAACAATAACTTTCTCAAATTTATAAAGAATATCATCAATAAATCTATGGGAAATATTTTCTTTCTCAATAGGGAGAACTAGTTTATTTTGCTTGATAATGAGGAATAAGGCATGAATATCAAGTCTCAACTTTCCTATTCAGAATAACCTTAAAAGTACTTATTAATGCAATACGATAGCAAAACATACAAAAGTTACACAGATTATGAAGGAAATAATAATAACTATAGCTTACAAATACAACAACTGTCTGTGTAGAACATTTTAAAGAATAGACAAAAAGCTTCTTCCAAAAGAACTAATTATAGTAAGTTTGCAGATGTTGTGGATTGCATGGCATATCACAAAAATATGTGTCAATTTGACTAGGTCAAAATTGTAAACATGGATATTATCTTCATTTTGTGTTCAGATATAATTATTTGTGTTATAAATTCTTATTTCTGTAGTGTTAAAAAGGGAAATTAATTAGGTAAATTAGGATACAAACTACAGAATTAGATTATATTCACTCTTATTTTGCGATGTAAAAGGAGTTAAACAAGCCTACAGAGATCAAAAAGGAGCTCTGTATTGAATATGTCATGGACTGCTAGAAGAAAAAAACAGATTTGTCCAGGAGATGGTGAAAACAGGCTGATCCTCAGAAGGAAGGATTCTGAAGCTCTGTTTGACATACTTTGGGCATGTTGCAAGGAGGGACCAGTCCTTCGGAAGGGATATCGTGCTTGGAAGGGTAGAGGGAGAGAGCAAGAGAGGAAGACTGATTGAGATGGATTGACACAGTGGTTGGAGTAATGGGGTTAGGTGTGTCAGAGATGAAGAGGGTGGCTAAGGATAAAGTACAGTTCAGAGATGTTGTACACAGGTTCTCCTTGAGTCACAAGAGACTTGATGGAACTTAACAACAATAAGAAGATGTTGTTGACAGATTCCATATTATCTCCATCTATCATTATCCGAGAGGCTGGACTCTATGAGGAGAATTGTGGCATCAGGATTGGTGGAAGATCTATTAACAATCTGCATTATGCAGATGACACAACCCTGCTTGCTGAAACTGAGGAGGACCTCATGCACTTGCTGGGAAGGGTCAAGGACTGCAGCCTTCAGTATGGACTGAGGCTCAATGTCAAGAAGACAAAGATTCTCACCACTGGACCAATTGGCAGTGTCAGGATGGATGGTGAAGAGATTGAGATTGTTCACAGCTTCAGTTTGCTCGGCTCCAGCAGTCAGGAAATCAAAAAGTGTATCGCGATGGGAAAGTCTGCTGTTAGGGACCTCTCTAAAGTGCTCAGGAGCAACAGTGTGTCTCTGGAGACTAATGTGCGCCTGATACAGGCCATGTTCTTTGCAATCGCTTGTTATGCATCAGAGAGTTGGACAATGACTAGGGAGGACATAAGGAGAGTTGATGCCTTTGAGCTGTGGTGCTGGGGAAGAGTATTGAATGTACCATGGACTGCCAGGAAAACAAACAGATTCATCTTGGAGAGGATTAAACCAGGCTACTGCTTGGAGGCAAGGATTCTGGGGCTTCGTCTGACATACTTTGGGCATGTTGCCAGGAGGGATGGGTCCTTGGAGATGGACATCATGCTTGGGAGGGTGGAGGGACAGCACAGGAGGGGAAGACCCTCTATGAGATGGATTGACTCGGTGACTGGGGTAATTGGGATGGGTGTGTCAGAGGCGGTGCGGTTGGCACAGGATAGAGCAGGGTTTAGGGCTGTTGTGCATAGGGTCGCTATGAGTCGCAAATGACTTGACGGCACCTAACAACAACAATAAACATCATGATGTTATGCAGATGACACAATCCTGCTTGCTGAAACTGAGGAGGGCCTGCAGTTCTTGCTGTAGAAGGTCAAAAACTGCAGCCTTCAATATGGATTGAGGCTCAACATCAGGAAAACAGAAGTTCTAAGCAGTGGGCCAATTGGCAGCCTCATAATAGATAGTGAAGAGACTGAGATTGCTAACAGTTTTAGTTTGCTTGGTTCCACAATCAACACTCTTGGCACCAGCAGCCAGGAAATTAAAAGACATATTTTGATGGAAAACTCTGCTGTTAGGGACCTCTTCAAAATACTTAAGAGCAATGATGTCACTCTGAATACTAAGTTGCATCTGATACAGGCCATGGTCTTTGCAATCACTTGTTATGTGTCAGAGACTGGACAATGACTAGTAAGAATAGAAGAAGAGTTGATGCCTTTGAGCTGTGGTGTTTGAGAAGAGCATTGAATATAACATGGACTGCTAAGAGAACAAACACGTTCCTCCTGTAAAGGGTTAAACCAGGCTGCTCCTTAGAGGCAAGGATTCTGAAGCTTCGTCTGACATACTTTGGACATATTGCAAGGAGGATCCAGTCCTTGAAGAGGGACATCTTGCTTGGGAAGGTGGGGGGACAGCACAGAGAGGAAGACTTTCTACGAGGTGGTTTGATTCAGTGACTGGGGTAATCGGTGTAGGTGTGTCTGAGACAGTGAGATTGGCACAGGGCAGAGCAGGGTTTAGGTCTGTTGTACATAAGGTCGCTCTAAGTTGCAGGCGACTTGAAGGCACGTAACAGCAACAACAACAATCATTATGTAGCCTTGTCATGATATGGCATTGACAGAAGTATGAAATAAATTTCTATAAACATGTATAATAGTGTCCATTTGATTTTTTAGTATTATAAATATTTGATAATTAAAAAAAGGAAAGGAAACTCTAGTGGGTTAAGGAGTTGCACTGTCAATAGAAAGACCCATATTTCGAGACTACCAGCTGCTTTGCAGGAGAAAAATGATCCATCTCCTCCAATGAGATATACTTTCTCTGAAAAGCAGCTGGAGAATCAGCTATAAGTAGGTTTGACTCTACATTGTTACTGTGTGCTATCAAGTTAGATCTAGTGTGTTATTGCCAATTCTTCTACAGAGCAACTGGTGATTTAAATCAAGTGCCATTGGGCTTGCAGTGCAGCTTATATCTAAGCCACAAGCTCCCCAACAATAAAAACAACACAGGGTTCAGAGAATCCTACTCTCACCAAAAAGAGTTAAGCCAGGGTTGTAGTATATTCTTATGACTTGAAGAACATGTACTCAGAACCACCTAGACACATGAGATAATTAGTTCTCAGACACATGTATATCTTCAACAAAAATCAGACCCACAAATATAGAACACAATATATGTCACCGTGCTGATCAAAAGGAAGGGGTCATCAAAAAGAGAAAGACTCGGCGAGATAGATTCATAAGTTTACTAACAATAGACTTAAACATAGTCATGACTATGATTATGTTTGGTGGTATTTCTTTCTATTGTTCCAAAAGTTAGTGTTACTCTCTTGTATCAGAATGCTATAACAAATTCATTGCGTTATTGGTTAAATTACAGTCGCATAGTTAATAGTAAAGTAGTCATAGTGCATGATGCCTTAGTACTTGCCTGTTGACTGAAAGGTTCATGGTTTAGAATCATCCAACAGCTTCATGGGAGAAAAACCTGTCAATCTTTTTTCATAAGATTGCAGCCAGCACCTTATAGAGAGTTCTAGTCACATCTACAGACAATGATTTGGATTTGGTATGATGTTATGCAACAACAGTATTGCTGATACCATAATTACTTCTGGAAAAGTCATCTCTGATTGATGGTCAGATGGGAAAATAGTAGCTTCCATTTTTAAACATCTATTCTTAAGGATGCTTTGGGCAGAATATTAAATGATCCAGGAAGCATTAAAAGAAGATACAGAGTATACAGACTCATTGTACCAAAAGGAATTGGCAGACAGAAGGATTTTATGAAACAACGTATGAGCAATAGTCCGTAGGGATGAAGTAAGAAGTTCAAGCTGCTCTGAAAGAATTGGCAAAAACAAGACCCCAGAAACTGATGACATACCAACTGAAATCTTTCAACAAGCGGACACTGGCCTGGATGTGCTTACCGTGTTGTGTCAAGAAAATGAGGACAACCACTTGGACAACTGACTGGAAGAGATCTACATTTGTTCCCAATCCAAAGAAAGGTGACTCGACGGAGTGTAGAAATTGTTGAATATTATCACTGATATAATATGCAAGGAAAATTCTGCTCAAGATTACCCAAAAACAACTGGAACAGCACATCAACAGAAAACTGCCTAAAGTTGCAGGCTGGGTTTAGAAGAAGCCGTGGAACGAGGGAAATTATACCTAAAATTAGATGGATCTTGGGTAGAAATCAGGGAGTAGCAGAGGAATGTCTATCTGTGTTTCATTGACTATGCAAAATTATTTGACTGTGTGGATCACACCAAAATGTGGCTGACTGTAAGAAGAATAGGAATCCCGTTACACTTGATTGTGCTTATGCTCAACCTATATTTAGAGCAGGAGGAAGTTGTCAGAACAGAGTAAGGAAACACTGCATGGTTCAAAATCAGGAGGGGTGTATGCCAGGGATGTGTCCTATTTCCATACCTTTTCAATCCATATTGTTGTTGTTGTTATGTGCCATCAAGTCGTTTGCTACTCATAGCGACCCTATGTACAACAGCCCTAAACCCTGCTCTATCCTGTGCCAATCACATTGCCTCTGACACACCCATCCCAATTACCCCAGTCACTGAATCAATCCACCTCATAGAGGGTCTTCCCTTCCTGCGCTGTCCCTCCACCCTACCAAGCATGATGTCCCTCTCCAAGGACCATACAGAACAAATTATTTGGGAGGCTTGGCTCTATGAGGAGAAATGTGGCATCAGAATTGGAGGAAGACTCATCAACAGTCTGTGCTAGGCAGATGACATAACCCTGCTTTCTGAAACTGAAGAGGACCTAAAGGGCTTGAAGCTCAACATCAAGAAAACAAAGATTCTCACCGTGATTGTTAACAGTTTTAGTCTGCTTGGCTCCACAATCAAACCCTTGGTACCAGCAGCCAGGAAATTAAAAGCAAATTGCTTTGGGAAAGTCTGTTGTCAGAGACCTCTCTCAAGTACTGAAGAGCAACGGTGTCACTCTGGAGACTAAGGTGCACTTGATACAAGCCATGGTCTTTGCCATTTATGTGCTATGCATCAAAAAGGTGGACAATGACTAGGGATGGTAGGAGAATTGATGCCTTTGAGCTGTGGAGCTAGAGAAGAGTATTGACTATACCATGAAGTGCTAGGAGAAAAGACAAGTTCATTCTAGAAAGGGTGAGACTAGGCTGTTTATTGGAGGCAAGGATTCTGAAGCTTCATCTGACATACTTTTGGTATGTGGCAAGCAGAAATCAGTGCGTGGAGAGGGACATCATGCTTGGGAGGGTAAACGGACAGTGTAAGAAAGAAGATCCTTTATGAGATGGATTGATTCTGTGACTGAGGTAAAGGGGGTAGGTGTGTCACAGACAATGAAATTGGAACAGGGTAGAGCAGGGTTTAGGACTGTTGTACATAAGGTCACTATGATTCTCAAGAAACTCAACAGCACAGAACAACGACACCATACAGGGAAGAAGTAAGACATTTTTTCCCTGACTCTAGACTTACCTATATGACTTGTGGTCAAATGGAAAAGTATCCGACTTTTTGCATATTGAGGTTTGGGAAAGAAAGTGTGTAGATTTTTTTTTCTTTTTTTTACTCGTTTGTTGAACCCACTAGAAGAGAAAGCAACTGACACATAACTGAGTAATTTACATTTTCATGTTGAGATGGTTCTTGCCCTGCTGATAGGCATGAAAATAGCACAGCCAAGATGTAGTCTTCTAAGAGATATTTTACTGGACACAAATTAATAAGCAAGCACAATAGAGGGCATGAGAAGTGTTCAAATATCCTCAATATTTATGAATAACCTAAGTGGCCTAGGAGTAAGAAGCTGTGCTGCAATCCCAAAGAAATTCTGTCCAAATCTACCAGCTGTTTCATGGGAGAAGGATAATCAGTCTCCACCCATTGCATCGGATGGTCAACTATGAGTCTATTCTGACTCAACAACATGTTACTTATAACACCAGAAGTCAGAAAATCAGAAGACTTACTGCATTGGGCACGTCTACTGTCAGGGACTATGCCAACATACTGAAAAGTAATGATACTAGTTTGAAAAATAATGTGCAACTTATATAGCCAAGGTCTTCTCAATCACTAGCTATGCATCAGAGAGCTGGACAATCAATAAGGATGACAGAAGAATGAATTGATGCCTTTGAGTTGTGATGCTGGAAAAGAGTACTGAATATCCCTTGGCCAAAAGAATAAATAGCTGTTCTGAAAAAATAAAATGCTGCTGTCCTAGAAGCTACGGTACTCCTTGGAGACAAGGATGATGAAGCTTTGTCTTTCATACTTTGGACATGTGGCTAGGTGAAGCTATTCCTTGGAAAAGGACATCAAGCTTGGAATTATGAAGAGTCAGTGAAGAAGGAGATCCCCAATGAGATGTGTTGACCCTACGACTACAGCAATGGGCTTTAGTGTCTCAGAGAGATGAGAATGGCACAGGATTGAGTGAATTTCAGACTGGCTGTTTATAGGATTACTGAGTGGTATTTGACTCAACACCACCAAGTGATGAATGTAGTTTGTTATGCAGTTGTCTTAGAAATTGATAGCTGATATACCACTTTCAGCTTCAATGGTTTTCTTTATCTGGAACAGAAAGAAACAGAGAATAAGGTATTGCAGATATCTAATCTGAGGTAATACCATTTCCTGTAGAATTCTAATTTTTGTAGAAAAGTATCAGCTATAGTTTACAGTTCTATATAATAAATTGAAACTTCAAATTTCCATCATCAAAATTATGACTTAATTGTTCCCCTACAAGTGGATTTAAGGTTGAGCATTTTGCATGTGACTAAATTTACACACATATATGCAAATTAGTAGCTACCTCTTCCGTACACACAGACTGTATAATCCAACAATTTCTTCCGCCCAGAACAACTTCGTATGCTGCTGCATATGTTCACAATACACATTGTTATTTGGTTTCACTGAGTTGGTAACTACTAATTATAGTGACTCAGTGTAAAACAGAGCAAAACACTGCTGGTTCCATGCTATCTTCACAATCCTTGCTGTTTTCTATCCTGTTTTTGCATTCAAAGTATCAACTTATTTCATTAAGAGTTTTCAAAATATTTTTTTCTTACCCTTCCTATACCCAAGGACAAGGGTGATGTTCTTCTCCAGGGTATGATCGGTCCTCTAACAGGTCCAAAGAACATGAGATAAATCTTTCAGCTCTCACTTTCAAGGTGCACTCTGGCTATCCTTTTCTGAATCCAGCTTGAATTTCTAACAGTACTGTGGTGGTATATTGCTGCATACATTTATAAATTTTCCTCAGCAAATTTTACCCATGTGTAATATTAGTGATATAGATTTAGAAGTTGGGTATTCTGCTGAATGTGTGTTTTGAATGGGTGTGAACACAGATCTCTTAAAATCACATAAACAATCGGCCAATTTCTTTGACACAGATGAGTGACTCCATTACTTAATCCATTAGTTGAAATGTTTTAATTGATATTACAACAATTCCTGGAACCTTATTTTTTACCATTATTTTCAATTAAACTTTTATTTCTTCCTTCAATATGGTTCTTTTTCACGTGTTACCTGTTGAAATAGTTGAATATCAACTAATTATTTTTAGTATAGTGGCTCTGTATTCCTTTTATGGCCTTCTGAAATTCCTTGTGTAACTCAGGATTTTTTCCATTGTATCCTTCAAGACTGCACTTACAGTTTGAATTTTTATTTATTTCAGTTTGAGAAATACCAATATTTTTACCTTTTCTTACTTACAGTATTTGCATATTTCATTATACTTTTTTCTAAATTAGCTAACCTTCAAAACTTTCTGTCAGCACTTTCACTGTATCTTTTGTTTCTTTAGCTTTAGCTTTTCTACATTCTAGAAAAAGTTCCAGAGTCTCTTGAGACTTTCATTGTTATCTTTTTTATCTTTTCTGCACGTTTGATGACTTTTGTTTTCTTCATGTATTATATCCGTGATTTTATTCCACAGTTCATTTAGTATTTGATTGTTAGTGTTCAGTGTTTCAATGTTATTTAACAAGTGGCCTCTGAATTTAGATGGGATATACTCAAAGTTTTGTTCTGTTAATTGTAAACTTCTTCCAATTTTCTTCAGTTTCCACTTAACCTGGCACATAGGTAATTGATGATATGTCTTTCGATCAGTTCCTGCCCTTGCTCTGATATTGCTGTTTTCAACTGTCTTTTGGCAGTGAAAACCTTATGAATAACAATGGGACATAACATAAAATAGAGAGTAAGAAATGTTACTGCTGTTGTTGGTGTGTACTATTGAGTCAGAACTGACCTATAGCTGACCCTTCAGCAGGTTTTTAGAGGCAGTTAATTACATGGAGGAGATTGTCCACCCTTATTCTATGGAGTAGCTGGTAGATTAAAGCTCTATACTTTGAGTTGCCAGTGCAACTCCTTACCAGTAGGCCATCAGAGATATTATAGATATAATATGATATGTTGTTGTTGTTGTTGTTGTTATGTGCTGTCAAGTCTCCTGCGACTCATACTGACCCTGTGAACAGCAGCCCTAAACCTTGCTCTATCCTGTGTGAATCTTACTGTCTCTGACATACCTACCCCCTTACCCCAGTCACTGAATCAATCCATCTTATCAAGAGTCTTCCTCTCTTGCGCTGTCCCTCCACATAGAAAATCTACGATACAGTGCTGGAAAGACATCTCTCCTAGGTCAGGGAGAATGGGTGACTTAGTAGAGAGCTGTAATGGGCAGGTTAGTGGTGAGGAGTTGTACTCCTAATTAAAATAACACAGTTCGAACCCAGCAGTATTTTCTAGAGAGAAAAATAAATGGGAATTTCCTCCCATGCAATTCACTGACTCTGAAAACTAGTAGGAGAGTCAGTTGCAACTGGACGGTAAGTACATAACAATGCAGTTACAGAAAGTAAAACCCTGTTTGGAAAACATTCAAAATGTAATTCAGAAAGAGTTACCTCTTCAAGGAAGTACTTACACATTTACTTTTCCTTTGAACCCCACGCATCATTTCTGCATTTTCTAATGAAAAGAAAAACAGAAAAAGACCTCTATGACTCCATGTGTTTCAGAGAAGTACTGTATTCAAGGCTTTTCAATTTTTCATTTTTGTAAAAAGTAGCCAGGCATTTCTTCTAAGTAAACGCTTATCTTTTTATAATTTTTTGATAGACAATCAAGCATTTGCAGTATTCATGTCTTACTTCCTCATGAACTCTTTCCTTCAGGAATCTATTTCCTTTTTTTACTCATTGTGGTTGCTGCTGCTGTTGGTAAGTGTCATGAAGTCAAGTATAACCCATAGCAAACCTATGAACAACAGATCTTGACTTTGTCCTATTCTTTTCCATCTTCATACTTCATGATGTTCAGGAGCCCATTGCAGTAGCCACCATGTCAATCCACCTGGTGGAGAGTCTCCCTTTCCTTTGTTGACTCTCTATCTTTCTGAGCATAATGCCCCTCTCCAAGGAATAAACCCTCTGAGCAACATGGCCGAAGTATGGAGGCTAATCCTCGTCACCTTTGCCTCTAAAGATTTCTCTGGCTGCACCCTCTCCAAGACATATCTATTTGTTCTCTTGGCAAACATGGTGCAAGAAGGGACAAGTCCCTGGAGAGGAGTGTCATGCTTGGGAGTGTGGAGAGTTAATACAAGCGAGGAAGACTCTTAATGAGATGGGTTGACTCAGTGACTGGGGTAATGACAATATGATTGGCGCAGGAGAGAGCAGGGTGTACAACTTTTGTACATAGAGTCACTATGAGTTGCAGATGACTTGACAGCACATAACAGTGTTCCTTTACTCTGCTTACACTACTGCTTTCTGGTGTAGCTATAGGTTTTCCATGAGCACAGTTAGGTGCTTTGGGCTTCCCATTATTCTCAATGTTAGCCATAATTAGACATTCTTCTGCTATTCTTTACTTTCAGCTAGCATCCATCTGACATCAGCAATGGTACCCCTGGTGTCAGAGCCTCTTCTAAGTCCAGCTTGAATTTTTGGTAATTCCTTATTTATGCATTGTTCTAGCCATTTTTGGATGATCTTGTGCAGTATTTTGCTTGCATGTTAAATTAAAGACATTGTTTGGTTGTTCCCATATTCTGTTGGATCACCTTTCTTACAAATAGGAACAAATGTGGATCTCTTCTAATCCATTGACTAGAAAGCTGGGTTCCAAATTTCCTGGCATAGACTGGTGAGTACTTCCAGAGCTACATCTGTTAATTGTAAGGTGTCAGTTAGTATCCCATTAATTCTTGGAGCCTTCTTCCCCCCCCCCCCAGTGTCTTCAATGCAGCTTCTACTTCCTCCTTCATTAGCATTGGCTCCTGCTTATACCGTTCTTTGTGAAATTTTTCAGTGTCACTCAGTAAGGATGATAAAGAAGATTTTATGTCATTGAGCTGTGATGTTGGAGAAGAATGCTAATGTCCCATGGACTGCCAAGAATACAAACAGATACGTCTTGGATAGGGTGCAGCCAGAATGCCCTTTGGAGGTGAAGATAATGAGGCTTGGCCTCACAAACTTTGGGCACTTTGCTAAAAGGGACTATTTCTTTTAAGGCATTGTACATAGAGTTGCTATGAGTTGCAGGTGACTCAATGGCACATAACAACAACAACAAATAACTTTATTGTGAAATTATTTCTTTTCACAAGGACCCTAAAATATGGAAACTGTCAAACAATATCATTACTATCACATGCAAACAAAATATTACTCTAGATCATTTAAAAATGGCTAGAACATTGATAAGAAACTGCCAGAAGTTCAAGCAGGATTTAAAATAGGGGTAGCACCAGGGATATCATTGCTGATGTCAGATGGCTTCATGCTGAAAGGAACACCAGAATACTGTCTATTTATGCTTTATTGACTATGCAAAAGAATTTGACTGTGTGGGTCATAATAAGTTATGGCTAACATTGAAAAGAATGAGTATCTCCGAGTACTTAATTGTGTGTTAAACCTTCACCTAGACCAAGAGGCTGTTGTGCAAACAGAGCAAGGAATCACAATATAGATCAAATTAAGAAAGGAGGGTATCAGGATCGTATTCTCTCTCCATACTTATTCAATCTGTATGCTGAGTAAATAATAAGAAAAGCTGGACTCGAAGAAGAAGAATGTGTCATCAAGATCAGAGGAAGGTTCTTTAATAACCTGAGTTATGCAGATGACACTACCTTGATTGCTGACGTGAGGAGGACTTGAAGCACTTGTGGCAGAAGATCAAAGAATCCAGCCTTCGGTGTGGATTACATCATGTTGTGAATAAAACAAAATTTCTTACCACTGGACTGATTGGCACCATCATGATAAATGGAGAAAAGATTGAAACTATCAACAACTTCATCTTACTTGGATCCGCAATCAACACCTTTGATACCAGCAGTTAGGATCAAGAAATGAATTTCACTGGGAAAGTCTGCAATCAGGGACATCTCCAAACTATTGAGGAGTAATGATGTTAGTTTGAAGAATAAGATCTGTGTTACCCAGGCCATTGTATTTCCAATCACTTGCCTTGCATCTGAGAGCTGGAAAATGAGTAAGGATGACAGAAGAAAAAATAATGCTTTGAGTTGTATACAAACAAATACATCTTTCACAAAGTGCAGTCATAGTGCTCTTTGAAGACAAAGATGATAAAGCTTCACCTCACATACTTTAGGCATGTTGCTAGGAGGGATTGATTATTCCTTGGAGAGGGACATGATTCTTGGAAAGACATAGGGTCAGCGAAGTAGAGGAAGAAACTCAATCAGGTGGATTGACAAGTGATTGCTGCAATGGGCTCTATGTGTCAGGAAGTATGAGGATGGTACAGGATAAGACAGGATTCAGATCTGTTGTTTATAGTGTAACTATGGTTTATTCAACAGCACCTAGCAATGATACTATCATCCTAGCGTTTAAGGAACATACTAACTATACTTCCTCCATGACTGATTTTGGTTTTGCCTGTCACTTCATGAAATACTCAGTATTCTTCCCCAACATCACAATTCAAATGAATATGTTCTTATTGATCTCCCTTTTTTAGTATCCAATTTTCTCATTCATATGAAGCACTTGATAAGATTATGACTTAGGCCAGGTGCACCTGTATGCTGAGCAAATAATTTAATCAATCAAAATGGTTTTTTTGCTTTTGAGGGAACAAGTTAGAAACGTAAACTTTCAAACCATGTCATAAACCTGCTAAATAAAATTCTATGAGTCTGTGTCATAGCAATTAGTGTTTAATAATCCACTTCCTAAACAACATGCCTCCGAAAACTCTATGAACTTTGATAAATGTTGATCATTATAGAGGGTCATCAGGCCTTTTGTTCATAGGGTCGCTATGGATCGTGCTCAACTCAAAGGCAATCAACAACAACAATCTCTTACACAGTATAATAGATTCTAAAGTCTGTGTATTGCCTATCAAGGAATGGAGAAATAAATTGAAATATTGGAATAACTTTCTGGATGGTTAAGTCACACATTAGAATTATTTATGGAAGTAAATAAAGTGTATTCAAATTAATACTCAGGCAGTTGGAAAGAGTAGAGAACATAGCTGAAAATTCCAGATTCAATTGCATGCCTCTTAAGCTTCCAGAGATAAGTGTATCTTTCACAAAATATAGTAAGCTTGGAGTAAAGTTCAAAACAAAAATAAGAATGTGAATGAGAGTTTAATTTTTATCATAATAAAACATAAACCACTGTTAAATTTGAGAGCATCAGTGTGTTTAAATAAATGTGTTAAAATAATAAGATATTAATATCTGTTTATATTGCTTCTACGAAGTGAAGAGGACTTGACACACTTTCTGTAGAAGATAAAAGACTATAACCTTTTTTATGGATTACTCCTTAACAACAAGAAAACAAAAATTCTCACCACAGGTCAAATAAGCAGCATCATGATACCTGGAAAAAAGATTGAGCTTATCAATAATTAGTTTTACTTAGATTCATAATCAACATTCAAGGTAAGAGCAGGCAAGAAATCAGAAGAAATGACATATTGGGGAAAATCTGCTAAAGTATCTCTAAAGAGCTGAAGAATCAAGACGCAAGTTTAAGACACTAAGGTTTTGCTTGATTGAAACCATGATCTTTTTAATTGTTTCCTCTACATCCAAAAGGTGGACAGTGAATAAGTATGTCAGAAGAAGAATGAATGCCTTTGAAGTGTGATGTTGGAGAAGACTGCATGGACTGCCAGAAGAATAAACAAATCTGTCTCAGAAGAACTGTAGCCAGAGTGCTCCTTAGAGGCACGGATAGTGAAAATTCACCTCACATACTATGCGCCTATTGTTCGAAGGAGCTGTTGGGGTTGTTGTGTACCTTCGAGTCGAAATCGACCCGTAGCTGACCCTCTGACGGGTTCTCAGAGCCAGTTAGTTACTCACACAGGGGGAGATTGTCCACAGTCCTTGGGAATAAAAGTCATATTGTGTAGGGTCAGAGAAAGAGAAGAAATCTGGGAGTGAGGGATTGTATAACAATGAAAGGGTTTTTTTTTAACTTTTCAAAGAGAAAAGTGAACGGGGGGGCGGGGTGGTCAGGGAGGAAAGTATGCAACAGTGAATGAACAGAAATCCAAATTAAATAAATAAATAAAATTTTTTAAAAAAAGGTCGACAAAGTGACTATAACAAAGAGCTCAAGCGTATCAGAGATGATGAGAATCGCATAGGATAAAGCTAGCTTCAGATCTATTGTTTATGTGGCTGAGATGAATTGTAGTTGACTTATTGTCATCTATTAGCCACAATGACCCATTACTTGCTTTTTAATTAGTACTTATGGACCTGTCCAGGTGCATAAAGTCTTTATTTGACTCAGAGAGCATCTTAATCACAATTGCATTAAAATGTTAACATCTAAAAGAAATATTCATTCCTGCCAGAATGCAAGGAGTACCAGAAGAATGTGTATCCGTGTTTTATTGACTTTGCAAAGCATTTTACTTTGTTGATCACAATAAATTGTGGCTAACCTTGAGGAAAATGAGAATTACAGAACACTTCATTGTGCTCACCTATACTCAAACCACGAGCCAGTGGTTGGAACGAAGTAAGGAAATACTGCATGATTTAAAATCAGGAAAGGAGTGCATCAGGGATGTGTCATGTCTTTATATCTCTTCAATCTATATGCAGAACAGATCACTCAGAAGGCTGGGCATTATGAGGAGGAATGTGGCATCAGGATTGGAGGAAGACTCATCAACAACATGCATTATGCAGATGACAAGACCTCGCTTGCTGAAACTGAGGAGGACCTTAAGTGCTTGCTGCAGAAGGTCAAAGATTGTGGTCTTCCACATGGATTGAAGCGCAACTTGAAGAAAACAAAGATTCTGACCACTAGGCCAATTGGCCGATCCATGATAGGTGGAAAGAGATTGAGATTGTTAATTATTACAGCTTGCTTCACTCTACAACCAATATTCTTGTGATCAGAATTCAGGAACTCAAAAGACAAATTGCACTGGGGAAAATCTGCTTCGAGGATCTCTCCAGAGTAATAAGAAGCAACAATGGCAGTCTATAGACTAAGGTGTGCCTGACCCAGGCTATGGTCTTTGCAATTACTTGTTATGCATCAGAGAGTTGGACAATGACTAAGTATGACAGAAGAAGAGTTGTTGTTCGGTTTTTTTGTTTTGTTTTGTTTTTTTGAGTTGTGGCGCTGGAGAAGAGTCTTGAACATACACCACTGACCATCAAGAAAACAAATAGGTCTGTTTTGCAGAAGGTGAAACCAAGTTTCTCCTTGGTGGCTAGGATTTTGAAGCTCAATTTCATATACTTTGGGCACATGTATGGGAGGGTCCAGTAATTGGAGAAAAGCATCATGCCTGGAAAGGTGGAGGAATAGTACAGGGAAGAAAGACTTCAGATGAGATGGACTGATACAGTAACAGGAAATTATGGTAGGTTTGTAAGAATCCGTGAAACTGGTTCAGGACAGGGCAGTTTCAGAGATGGTTGTACATAGGATAGGCATGAGTCACAAGTGACTCAATGGCACATAACAACAGCATAGTTTGAAGTTTACAGAGATATAAATAAAGATTGTGGTTGACATTTCAGAGATGAAGAGTTACAAAAGAACATCCACAAGACAAAAACTGATTAATATGAGACATGCTTCCATATTCTCATTCCCTCTTCTATCATTTCTAAGATCAATTATTTTTCCAAGGGCTTTCAATATATGCTACTGGATCTACTAATCTGTTTGCAAAGGCCACATAGTAACCACCAACTAAATTCACAATTATGGAGTGTGTCAGGGAGAAACAAGGAACTCTGGTTGCCTAACAGTCAGGAGCTGTGCTATCAACTCAAAGGCATGAAGTTTTAATCTGCCAGTGGCTCTGCAGGAGAAAGATGGATAATCATATTCCATGTGATTTACTGCCTCTGAGAATCTGCTGGCAGGTCAACTATAAGTTAGTTCTGATTCGACAGCACACAGCAGCAACACTGACAACAATACGAGAGTAGCAGATAACAATTCGGGTAGGAAATAATCCAGATACACAGTGAGAACAGATTCTCATGTGTGTTTGATAGCCTTCTGCCTTTCAGCTTTCTGACTTTGAGACAGTGCTATAAAATTCTTTCACTTCTGCCATCTACAGCACTGCCCTCTAGCTTTCCCGTAAATTTGAGTGAAAACTCTTAGCTGTGGCTTTATGGGGTAGCAGTCCCAATTCAGTTCAATATTAAATTGTCTCAGGTTCTCTACCACCTCTGCTGTTACTACTCTGGTCTTGGTCCACGTATATTTCACAAAATAATCTCTGAGCCAATAAAAAAAAAAGATGTACTGCCCTCTCAACAACTTCTTTCTTAATGATAATGAGATATCCCCCCTGATTCCCTTTTCTGACTCTAAATATGTTCAAGTTAAACTTGGTGGAATGACACACCTGGCCAATTCCCTTGTTAGCTTTATATATACCTTTCTTTATTGTGCATGGGAATTTACATATTCTCATCCGTAATAGGCATAAGCCTCTCAATCATGTGGCAAAAGTTAAAGTCAATGGGATTGTTGTTATGCTGTTTTAAGTGACATCAAGTGGAGTACACATCATAGCAATTCTAAGAATAACAAATTTGAACACTGTCCCTTGCCATCCTCACAATCTCAGACACATTCAAGCCCATTTTAACAGTCATCTTGTTAACTCGGTTGAGGATCTTCCTCTCTCAGTCTAACATCCCAAGCATGCTGTCCCTTTCCAAGAAAAAATTTCTCTAAGCAACATGCCCAAAGTATGTGAGGCAAATCTTCTTCATTTTTGCCTCCAAAAGGAACTTGTGTTGTACCTTCTTCTCCAAGACATAATTGTGAGTTATTTTGGCACCCCATGGGATATTTGATACTCTAATCAGGATTGGTGGATGGACGCTTCATCAACAATCTACATTATGCAGATGACACAACCCTGTATGCTGAAACAGCAGGGAACCTGAAGCACTTGCTGCAGACTGTCAAGGACTTCAGCCTTCCAAATAGATTGAAGCTCAGGAACAAAAACACACACAAAAGATTCTCACCAATAGGCCAGCTGGCATCATCATTATGGATGGCGAAGAGATTGAAATAGTTAACAGTTTTAGTTTGCTTGACTCTCTTATTACACTCTTATTATCAACAGCCAGAAAATCAAGAGACGAATTGCATTGGGAAAGTCAGCTGTCAGGGACCTCTCCAAATGTACTGAAAAGCAACAATGTCAGCCTGGAGACTAAGATGCACCTGATCTGGGCAAAATTGCTTGTTATACTATGCTACATTATGCTATGTTATGTTATGCTATGTTATGCTATGCTATGCTATGCTATGCTGTGCTGTGCTGTGCTGTGCTGTGCTGTGCTGTGCTGTGCTGTGCTGTGCTGTGCTGTGCGCCAGAGAGCTGGACAGTGATTAGAGATGATAGAAAGAGAATTGATGCCTCTGAGCTGTGGTGCTGGAGAAGAATGTTGAATATACCATAGACTGCTAGGAAAACAAACAGGCTTGTCGTGGAGAGTATGAAACTGGGATGCTCCTTAGAGGCAAGGATTCTGAAGTATCATCTGACATACTTTGAGCATGTTGCAAGGAGGACCAGTCCTTGGAGAGGAGCACCATGTTTAGGAGAGTGAAGAGACAGCACAGGAGAGCAAGACCTTCAATGAGATGGATCGATTCCGTGATTGGAGTAATGGAGTGGGTGTGACAGAGACAGTGAGGTTGGCACAGGATAGAACAGGGTTTAGGGTTCTTGTACATAGGGTCACTATGAGTCACAAGCAACTCAAAGGCATATAACAACAACAATCCAACACCACTTTGGAGGCTTTTGTGTGAAGCACTTGGATTCTAGAGGTAGATTTAACTTAATTTTTATTTAATTGAAAGTTGAATGTAAACTGGTCATTTGTATCCATTAATAATCAAGTGTAAGCTGATTGGCCATTTGGATTTGTTAACTATCAGCTATGAACTGGAAGCCTCTTGTTTAAATCAATCAATCACTCAATCAGTCAATCAATCAATGAGGACCTGATGGGTGGGCTTCAGTATTTAAAAGTCAGATGGGCCCTTACTAAGTCTCTATTTTGGAGGCTCCTGTGTGCAGCAGTTGAGTTCTGGAGGGTAGATTGTTTTATTTATTGAAAATGGAGTATAAACTATTTTGTCGGGTTTTTGTTTTGTTTTGTTTTGTTAACAGTTGAATGTAAGCTGATTTACTACTTAACAGTCAACAGTGGGCTGCAACCCTCTTGTTTATATCAATCAAGACCGGGTGGGCAGCCCTATCTATTTAAAAGTTGGTTAGGCTCTCAAGCCTCCAGTTCGAGCCTGGTGTTAATTGTGTTTGGGGAGAACATTGCTCTAAGTAGTATAGACTTGTCTGTCAGTTTGCTGTATAGAACAAACTTGTGGGTTGTTGTGATACTGAACGTTGTACCACTGGTTTGTCAAATGCCATAAGGATTACCTTTGGTGGACAGGGTTTGATAGAGCTCTCAGATTAAGATAGAATTGGAAGTAGAATTGAAATCCACAATAACAGGCCTTTGAAAACCCTATTAACACAAGATGATCAATAATAGTTACGGAACAGAGTTTGGATCTTTTGTCCATGGGGTCACTATGCATATAGTATTTGACTCGATGGCATCTAACAACAATAACAACATCCAGTCACACAATACAAACACATCAATTCTTCTTCTGTCACTCTTTGTCATTATCCAGCTCTCAGATGCATAGTAAGTGATTGAAAAGACCACAGTCTGAAACAGACATATCTTATTCCTCAACATGACACTATTACTCCTCAATAATTTGGAGAAATCCTTGACTACAGACTTTTTGAATGAAATACATCTAATTATCTCCTGGTTCCTGCTACCAAATGTCCTTTTTTAAATAATCGATTTACTGAGTTATAGTTCTTTATAATATATTTGTTTTTTCTTTGTATTATGAATTCTTTCTTTATGTTTTTATTTTTTTTTTTTTTATAATATATTTGTTTTTTCTTTGTATTATGAATTCTTTCTTTATGTGATCATTCTCCACAATTATACTTACTTGGTAACAAATCTTCATATTATGTTTGTCATAACCTTTATTAAAAGGGCATGGTTATTTGTATTACTCACTCTTTAGTTTTTCCTAAATTAGAAGCTTGTGAGAATTATAATGAACTTTTCTTTAAGAAAATAATAGATCTCCATGTTACAATCTGTGTTCTAAAAATCTATAATTGATTAAGAGAAGGAACAATTGAAATGCTCATAAGAAGGATCCCCTCCCTATAGTCTGGACTCCAGATTCTCCTTCTTTTAATACCTCCTGAATCATTTCATATTCTGCCTAAAGCATCCTTGATTATAGCAACTCTAGGTTGAATTTGTTCTTCA
>NW_006399832.1:13771006-13776170 GCF_000299155.1 Elephantulus edwardii | reverse complement strand
GTCAGAGGCAGTGTGATTGGCACAGGATAGAGCAGGTTTAGGGCTGTTGTTCATAGGGTCGCTATGAGTCACAAAAGACTCGACGGCACATAATAACAACAACAACAATAGTCTGGCTACTAAGGTGAGTCTGACCCAGGTCATAGTATTCATAATTGCTTGCTATGTATCAGAAAACTGGACAATGACTAGGGATGATTAAAGAGAGTTGATGTCTTTGAGCTATGTTGTTAAAGAGTAATATTGAATATATCATGGTCTGACAGGAGAACAAGTAGATACATCCTAAAGAGGGTGAAACCAGGATGCTTCTTGTAGACACAGATTTTGAAGCTTCGTCTGACATGCTTTGGGCATGTTTCAAGGAGTGACCAGTCCTTGGAGAGGGACATCATACTTGGAACAGTGGAGGGACAGCACAAGAGAAGAAGATCCTCGATGAGAAGAATTGATTCGGTGACTGGGGTAATGAGGATAGATGTGTCTGAGACAATAAGGCTGACACAGGATAGAGCAGGGTTCAGGGCTATTGTACATAGGGTCACTATGAATCGCAAGTTACACAACAGCACATAACAACAACAACTCATATGTGCTTATACCCACAAATCCACACTGGAGTGCCAACTAAGGGTAGGTCCTTACTTGACAACAATGAGCTTGGTTTTAAGTAATAAACTTAATCTTTGTATTTTGAGGTAGATATTGCACATATGCACATACACACACACACACATAGACACACCCCAAAAGTGTAAAGCATGTGGATGGAGAAACTGAGACAGTCGAGACCAACAGAAAACTCAGCAGCTTACTGACTCACAGGCTACTGAGACAAATGCGTTCCAAGACCTACAGAAAAGGAAGATACAGGGCCACCAGCTCCTATTCAAGGGATCTAAGGTCAGTTGATTTGATGCTGGATCTCAATCAAGATGAAAAGAAATGTTGCCAGAATGTTCATAGATATATTCCATATACAGCATACCCTTTAAAAAGAAATTTATTTTCAACTGATTGATTGCTCATAACATATCTCACCAGAGATATGTTTCTGTTATAGCAGTTCTCATAACGAGAGACAAACGAGTGGACAGCACATAACAACAACAACAACACAATGAGAGATGATTATATCATAACTACTTAACCAGAGTATCATGCCTCAGTCAAGCTTACAACTAATTTTCAGTAAGAAAAAAGAGGGAGACCCTCAACCCAATGGAATGACATAGTTGCTGCAACAATGAACTCACATATAAAAACCATCATGAAGATGACAAAAAGTACCAGTCAGTGTTTCATCCTGAATTACTGTGAGTTGGTACCTACTTGAGAATGCCAAACAGCAACAACAAAATATCTGACTGGTTACTGATACATAAAACACCAAAATGAAAAATATTTTATGCTTTTTATAGCAGAATCTAAACAAGTACTTAATGATATATTCAAGCTGATTTGGGGGGAAAGATAAAACAAAGCAACTTTGATGAGAAGTTTTATAGGGCATATCCAATCTACAATTTAAATAGTTATTTGCAACTTTGAATCTGAATGAGTTATATCTTATTGTCATTAAGCAAGCACGCATTTTGTAGTTATCTATCTTATCATGTTTAGAACATTTTAAAAAAAGGGTATCAAAACATGTAGTTACAAAGAACGCACATTATAATTGTTTTCTATTTTCAGTGACACTCAGTCTTCCACCCCTGGCCTGCACTCTATTTCTCCTTACTAAGGCTGCACTTCACACAAAAGCCAATCTTGTTCTGCCCACACAATTGCTTTAGAACAAAATTATCTACAAAAAGTAAGAATTGGCAGCTATAACTATATTTCTGGATATATTTTTGGTCAAGTTGTTGGTGCAATGGCTAAGAGGTAATGGTTTTTTTGGTACAAAAGGTAGATTATTCAAATACATCATCAGCTTCTCAAGAAACAAAATCTGGTAATCTCTTTCCATAAGATTACAACTGAGGAAATTCCATGAGGTAGTTCCACTTAGTTATTTAGGGTCACTATGATTCTGCCAAGAGAACAAACAAAGCTGTCTTAGAGAGGATGAAACCAGGTTTCTCCTTGGAGGCAAGGTTATTTAAGTTCCTTGCCACATACTTTGGACACATGGTTAGGAGGGACCAATCCTTGGAGAAGGACTTCATACTTGGATGGGTGGAGGTACAGCACAGGAGATAAAGACCCAGAATGATATGGATTGAAACAGTAACTGGGATAATGGGGGTAGGTGTATCAGAGTTGGTGAGTCTGGTACAGGATAAGGCAGGATTCAGAGTAATTGTGTATAGGGTCGCTATGAGTCACAAGTGACTTGTAACTACAACAACATAAGTCATAACACAACAGTACACAATAACAAGTTGACTAAGAAGTGTACACTGTGTGATTAGATATAGCGCCATACTGAGAAATCTTCATAAGTTTTACTATAAAAATTGATAATTCAAAACTTGTTTGTTTGGTTTTAGGAAGTTATTCATTCCTGACTTTTTTTAACATGTTGTTGTTGTTGTTATGTGCCATCGAGTCATTTGAGAATCATAGAGAACCTATGTACAAGAGCCCTAAACGCCATTCTATCCTGTGCCAATCTCACTGTATCAAAAACATTCATTCCCATCTCTCCAATCACAGAATCAATCCATCTCATCAAGGGTCTTCCTCTCCTGCGCCGTCCCTCCACTCTCCCAAACATGATGTCCCTCTCCAAGGACCAGTTCATCCTTGCAACATGCCCAAAGTATGTCAGACAAAGCCTCAGAATCCTTGACTCCAGGGAACATTCTGGCTTCACTCTCTCCAGGACAAATTTGTTCATTCTCCTAGCAGTCCATGGTGTATTCAACACTCTTCTCCAGCACCACATCTCAAAGGCATCAATTCTCTTTCTATCATTCCTATTCACCGTCCAGCTCTCTGATGCATAGCACATAATTGCAAAGACTATAGCCTGGATCAGGCACACCTTAGTCTCCAGCCTGACTTTGTTTCACTTCAGTACTCTTGAGAGGTCCCTCACAGCTGACTTTCCCAATGCAATTCATCTCCTGATTTCTTGGCTGTTGTTACCAAGAGTGTTGACTGTGGAGCAAAGCAAACTAAAACTGTTAACAATCTCAATCTCTTTATCATCCATACTGATGCTGCCAATTGGTCCAGTAGTGAGAATCTTTGTTTTCTTGATATTGAGTTTCAGTCCATATTGAAGACTGCAGTCCTTGACCTTCTGCAACAAGCACTTGAGGTTCTTCTCAGTTTCAGCAAGCAGGGTTGTGTCATCCGCATAATGCAGGTTATTGACGATTCTTCCTCCAATCCTGATGCCACATTCCTCCTCATACAGCCCAGCGTCTCGGATTATCTGTTCTACATACAGATTGAAAAGGTATGGAGACAAAATATATCCCTGAGAGACTCCTTTCTTGATTTTATACCATTCAAGGTCTCCCTGCTCTGTCCTAACGGCTGCCTCTTGGTCCAAGTATAGTTTCACATTAGCACAATCAAACGTTCTGGGATTCCCATTCTTCTCAGAATCAGCCATAGCTCGTTGTGATCCACACAGTCAAAAGCCTTTGCATAGTCAATGAAGCACAAATAGACATTCTTCTGGTATTCTCTGCTTTCTACCAAGATCCATCTTACATTAGCTAAAATATCCCTAGTACCGCAACCTCTTCTAAATCTAGCCTGCACATCTGGCAGTTCTGTGTTGACATATTGTTCCAAATGTTTTTGGATAATTTTCAGCAGAATCTTGCTTGCATGTGATATCAATGATATTGTTCGATAATTTCCACACTCTGTTGAGTCACCTTTCTTAGAAATGGGAACAAATATCAATCTCTTCCAGTCAGTTGGCCAGCTTGCTGTCCTCCAAATTTCCTAGCACAACTTAGTGAGCCCATCCAGGGAAACGTTTTCTTGTTGAAATAAATCAATTGGTATGCTATCAACTCCTGGAGCCTTGTTTTTGCCAATTCCTTCATAGCAACATGAACTTCCTCTTTCATCATAGGTTCTTGCTCATATGTTATTTCATGAAATTCCTCTGTGTCAGCCAATTCCTTCTGATACAGGGAGTCTGTATGCGCCTTCCATCTTCTTTTGATACTTCCTGGATCATTCAACATTCTACCCCAACTATCTTTAAGTATTGCCACCTGTGACTACAATTTGTTTTTCAACTCCTTCAGCTTAATAAACGCTGAGCGAGTCCAGCCCTTTAGATTTTCTGACACCAGCTCTCTGCACATTTCATTATAGTATCTTGCTTTGTCATCCTAAGCTGCGTTTTGCAATTTTCTATTCAGGTCTTTGATTTCTTGATTTCTTTCTTCAGCTTTGGCTTCTCGGCGCTCTAATACAATACTCAGAGTCTCATCTGACATCCGTCTTGGTTTTTTCTTTTTCTTTAGCCTTTGTAATGATTTTTGCATTCCTTATGGAAGGTTTTCTTTATATACTCCCAGAGCTCATTTGGCCTATGCTCATTTGTGCTCAAGGAATCAAACCTTTTCCTGAGATGGTTTTGAAATTTGAGTGGGACAGTCTTAAGGTCAAATCTTGGTTCCCGTGGACTTAATTTTCCTCAACTTCAGCTTGAATTTGCCAATGAGTAGTTGGTGGTCTGTCCCACAATCAGCATTTGGCCTGGTTTTCACTGCTGATATTGAGTTTGTCCAGCAAATCTTTCCATAAATGTAATTTATTTAATTCCTATGCATACCATCAGGTGAAATCCATGTGTATAGCCAGGGTTTATGTTTCCTATGTACAATAGAGCAGACTTAGAGTATCATTTCGACTAACAGACATGGCAATTGAAACGGAGATCTTAAAATGGAAACACGGAGAAAGAGAAAGAGCTGTATGGAGACATTAATGATCGGAACGTGGAATGTGAGAAGCATGAATGTAGGAAAATTGGATATTGTTAAGAAAGAAATGGAATGCATAAATATTGACATACTAGGTATTGGCGAAATGAGATGGCTTGGCATGGGACATTTTGAATCAGATGATTATATGATTTACTATGCTGGGGATGAAAAGGTGAGAAAAAATGAGGTTGGTTTCATAATTTTAAAAAATCATTATTATATTTTAGGGCGTTATGGAGCAGGGAAATAAGTGG
>NW_006399832.1:13769709-13770713 GCF_000299155.1 Elephantulus edwardii | reverse complement strand
TCAGCAGTTCTGCTTGAGAAGTTTGAAACAGTTTCCTCCTCTGAATATTTACAATCACAGAGTTCCTTTGGAAGGTTGCTAGGAGTGAGAATTGATTTAAGGACAGTGTAGTGCTTGTGGTGTGCAGTCCCATTATTATATTTGTTACATTATTGTATTTGACAAATGTTGTTGTGTTTGTCAACAAATAGCTTAAAATTGATTCTATTTGGAAAATTTAAAATATTTAGAATGCCCTTCTAATTCACTAAGACTAAACAGCTAAAGATTATGCCCCCATGTTTTTGGAATTCTCAATTACACTTCATTTATTTACACTGCATTTATTTTATTACTATTGGCCTTTTATTTTCAGTTCTTAATTTTACAAGATAAATTACTTAAAAGGAAAATTTTCAAAGATGCTGTATCTCAAAGGAAAAAGTAAACAAACGTATTGATAGAAAAGAGACACTGCTTGAAAATAAAAATATGTCTTCATCACAGGAATGTTTTGCTTTTGTAGCATCAGGGTCAGAGAGTAAGCCATGCTATTAGTACTAAGTGCATTTTCTACAAGTAAACCACAAAAGTGCTTTTGCGAATCGATATGATCTGAAAAAAAATTTAAACCCCATCCAAAGGAGAAATAATTTTAAAAAGATCAGAAGACAGTGTGGAATGGTGGGTAGCAAAAGCATTCCCATTGTCTCCATTCAGAATGCCCCTGTGCTCTCTCATCCTGGAGATAAAGGAGTTAGATGAATAACCCATGCAAGGGAGAACACAGCACAGTAATCCTGGCATGGTGAATATGGCCATGAAAGCTACCACAGTGCAAAAGCAACATTTGGGTTGCCTTTAATGCATTTCAGACTTCCTTGGCATTTTTCCACTGTATTGTGTTATAGTTTAGAAATAATTTTCCTACTTTTGCCTTTTCTTCCCCTTCAAAAACTGTATTTCTAAGACACAATTTTCAATCCATGGTGTTGTTTTTGTTAGTAGATGTCTTTGACTCATGT
>NW_006399832.1:13766606-13768959 GCF_000299155.1 Elephantulus edwardii | reverse complement strand
TCAACATTGAATAAGGATGACAGAAGAATAATTAAGGCCTGTGAACAAGTGAAAGGGTATTGAATATCCCCTCAGTGCCAAAATAAAAGATATGCATTGGAGAAGGTGCAGCTAGAGTGCTCGTTGGAGGCAAAGACGATAAAGCTTCAACTCACATACTTTGAGCATATTGCTAGGAAAGGCTTGGAGAGGAATGTTTCACTTGGGAGGGTAGAGAGATAGGAGGGGAGAGGAAAACCCTCAACAAGTTAGATCGACATAGTGATAGCTTAAATGTGTCAGAAATTGTGAAGAAGTCACAGGATAGATTCAGATCTGTAGCTTATAAGGTTGCTACAAGCTGTACTTGACTCAACAGCAACAAAACAAGCCATACTAACCTCCATAAATAACAGGTGGGCACATTACCTGGCCGTGTGTCATTCTAACAATCATTCCTATGTTTGAATCCATAAGTGCTCTCTCTGTTAATTCATCTCATTTAGAATTTTCCTCTATTTTACTGATCTTATTCTTCGTCAAAAATTATGTCCATTCAAGGGACTGGCTTCTCATGATAACATTTCCAAACCATGTGAGGCAAAGTTTTGACCATACCCACTGTCATTGGAGATCCTAGCACATTTCCTATAAGATAATTTTTTGTAGTTGTTTTGACTGGTTTCAGTGTGTTTAGTATTTTTCATCAAAATCAAAATTAGAACATTTAAGTAATTCTTCCTTACACATTGTTTTTCTTATTTTTTTTTTGTTTAGCTTTTGAGATTAAAATACTTTAGCTTGAGTCTTGTACATTTAAATTTGCAAAGTGGTATACTTGCTTTTTAACACTTTAAAGAAATCTCTCCAGAGGTTTTTTTTTTAATCCTCAAGGTAAGAGGTTTGAATCCACCAACTGCTCCATCGGAGAAGGATGCTCAATCTCCTCCCGTGTGAGTAGCTGCCTTTTAAAACCCACTGGAATGTCAGTTCTGGCTCAAAGGTACTCAACCATAATGCCAATACAGATATTTTAATGACTTTTTTTTCTTCAAGCATACTCATCTGAACAGTTTTATCTAAAATTTAATTTTACCTAGAATAATTCAAGATATCAATGTGTTTTTTTTTTCATGTAAGTAATGAAAAGGGCATAATGGAATACAGAGCATTGATTCAGCAGGCCAAGGGGTACTAAGCCACAAGAAATCAGTCCTGGAGCAGAATTCACGGCAAAGGATTCTCCCCTGCACTGTGTTGGATAGGTAATTTTTCCTAATACTAGTACCTGGTATTTGGATTTTGAGACTCCTAAAGAGATACTGACCGCATCATAAGAAACTGGCAGAAGCTCAAGGTGTTCAGAATCGCAGACTCCTAAAAGGTTTGAAATACAATCCATCATATCAAGGGCTGAATAGGGGGAGATAAGTGTTGAATGGTGTAGGTGGAAGTAGAAAGGAATGCTGATAGAGCAGAGAAAAGAATGGGCCAAGACACATGTGTCAAGAGCAGAGACAAAACTGAGTCTATTGGTTGTTTCTATAATTGGGGAAATTTTTTCATCCGTTATTTTCTGTAAATTGCTTGTGTGTCAGATGCTGCTCTAAATCTGAGCATTCAAATTAAGACAGACTGGGAAGAAGGATTGGATTCACTTCTAAAATAATAGGTCTTCAAAAACAATGGAGCACACTTAAACTAGTAGATATGGCAACTGCGGCTGAGCCCTCAAATATGGAAACAAAAAAGAGGAGGAACAGTCATAAGCTAACACTAGTGATTGAAATATGCAAGGTAAGAATCATGAATATAGGAAAATTAGACATTGTTAAGAAAGAAATGTCGTTGTTTTTGTTGTTGTTATGTGTTGTCGAGCCGCCTGTGACTCATAGTGATACTATGTACAACAACCCTAAAGTCTGCTCTATACTTTGCCAAACTTATCGTCTGTGACACATCTAATTAATCCCTTACACCAATCACTGAATCAATCCATCTCATCAAGGATCTTCCTCTCCTGTACTGTCCCTCCCATCCTCTTAAGTATGATGTCCCTCTCCAAGGACTGGTCCCTCCTTGCAACATGTCCAAATTATGTCAGACAAAAGAAAAAAAGGGAAAACATAAAACTTGACATTAAGAGTATTGCCAAAGTGAAATGGAATGGCATGGGACATTTTGAGTCAGTAGATCACATGACCAGTATGCTGGAGATGAGAAGGTGAGGAAAAATAGAATTGCTTTCATAGTTAAAAAAATTTCTAGATTCATCATGAAATACAATGTTGTGAGTGACAGGATAATATCCATATGTATACAAGGAAGTCCAGTGAATACTATAATTCAAATATATGCACCAACTAGAGCCAAA
>NW_006399832.1:13763109-13764084 GCF_000299155.1 Elephantulus edwardii | reverse complement strand
TTCAAACATACATTTATAAATGACATGACATCTTGGCAACAAAGATTTAGTCCAAGAGATGCCTTTATAAAAAAGTCTTCAAAACATTTAGGATATTGAAAATAAATGTCATTTTACCATGTCCGTCACATTGCTATTGTTGTTAGGTACCATTGAATTGAATGCAACTCATAATGAACCAACGGATAGCAAACAGATATGAACCCAGTTCTATTCTATGCCATCTTCATCATCTCTGACACACTTGAGTCTGTAAATGTAGTCACTGTTCAATCCATTTCACTGAAGGCCTTCACTTTAGAGATGTAAATTGTAAGCATATGTGTGACTACAAAACATGCATTAAATAATTTATCATAATAGACTAAATATGCATATCTAAAAATCAAAATTTCATAAGCTAAATCACTTCATAAAATCTATGTGCTGTTAGTGTTGGTGTTGTGGTTAGTTGCCCTTGAGTTGAGGATGATTCAATCCTATGACCAACTAATATATTTGCCCTATCATGGACCATTCTTATCATCTCTGATATGCTTGAGATCATTGTTACAGACACTGTGTCAATCCACCCCTCGGAGAGTCTTCCTTTCTTTCACTGACCCTCAACTTTCCAAGCATGATCCCCTTTATTAAAAACTGGCCCCTCCTAAGAGTACACCCAAAGTATGTGAGATGAAGTTTCATTATCCTCACCTCTAAGAATGTTTGCCCTTTGCCCAAAATGTAATTTTGACACTTTATGAATATTTAGTACTCTTATCTTACACCACAGTCAAAGGCATTGTTTCTTCATTCTTATTCAGAGTCCAACTCTCAGATTCATAGAAAGCAATTGAGGAGACAATGCCCCGGACCAAGTGCACTTTAGTCTCAAGACTGACATCATTGCTCTTTAGCACTCTTTGTTGTTGTTGTTATGTGCCGTCGAGTCATTTGCGACTCATAGCGACCCTATGTACAATAGCCCTAAAC
>NW_006399832.1:13756795-13761451 GCF_000299155.1 Elephantulus edwardii | reverse complement strand
GACCCAACTGAGTGTGGAACCTACAGAACAATATCATTGCTCTCACATGCAAACAAGATTCTACTGAAGATTATTTTGTGGCAAAAAGCTGCAGGACAGAGTCCTAGGCAACTGACTGGAATAGATAATACTTATTCCCATTCAGTAAAAGGTGATTTGCCAGAATGTGAAAATGATCACACAATACCATTAATACTACCTGCAAGTAAAATCTTACTGAAGATTATCCAAAAACATCAAGAACAGTAAGTACATTGGCAGAGAACTGTCAGAGACTAGGCACTAGGAATACAACTAATGATATCAGATGAGATTTTGGATGAAAGTAGAGAATATCAGACAATGTCTATTTGTGTTTTGTTAATTATGCAAATGCATTCCACTACATGAATTCTAACAAGTTAAGGCTAACATAAAGACTAACAGAAATCCCAGAACACTTAATTACCTTCCTGGGGAACCTATACCTAAACCAAGAAACTGTTGTCCAAACAGAGTGAAGGAATATTGTTTGGCTCAAAATCAAGAGAGGTGTGTTTTATGAATGTATCCTTTCTCCACACCTTTTTCAAATCTATATGATAAATAGATCATTTGAGAGGTTGGACTTCATGTGACTTAAGAATCAGAGGAAGTCTCAGCAACAACCTGTTTTACTCAAATAACACAACTTTGCTCAATGAAAGTGAGTAGAACTTGAAGCTCTTGCTGCAGGAGTTTAAAGATTATAGCATTAAATATTAAGTGTATCTCAACATTTAAAATACAAAATCATCACCCCGGACCAATAGCATCATTATAGATGGAGAAAGGATTAAAGTTGTTAACAATTTAATTTTTCTTGGATTCACAATAAAAAAAAAACCTAGGCAACAACAGTCAGGTAATCAATGGGAAATTGCACTGTTATAGACCTCTCCAGAGCGTCAAAGACCAATGCTGTCAATCTAAAGACTAAGGTGCACCTGAGTCAAGCCATGGTCTTCTTAATTGCTTGCTATGCATCTGAAAGCTGGGCAATGAATAAAACTTATAAAGAACTGATGCCTTTGGGTTGTGGTACTGGATAAGATCATGGAGCATCCTACAGACTGCCAGGAGGAAAAAAAAAAACCAAACCAAACAAAAACAAGTCTGTCCTAGAGATAATGAAACCAGAGTACTCCTTGGAGGCAAAAATGTGAAACTCCATCACATATCATGAGCTTATCGTCAGAAAGGGCCAGTCCTTGAGAAAGAACTTCATGCTTGGAAGGGTAGAAGGTCAGAACAGAGATGAAGGCCCTCAATGAAATTCATCTGGCAATGGGATCAAATGTGTCCAATATGGTGACATTGCTCAGGATAAGGAAAAGTTCAGTGCCATTGTTCATAGATTCGTTACAAGTTGTAGTCCATTGGATAACATGTAACCATAACAACAGCATCATGAAGTTGATTGCCTATTAACTCAGTGGTGAGGATTTTTTTTCTTGATGCTAAGTGTAATCTATACTAAACGTTGCAGTTCTTGAACTTCTGCAGCACATACTTCAAGTCTTCTTTACTTTCAACAAACAAGGTTGCATCATCTGCATAACACAAGTTGTTGACGACTCTTCCTTTGATCCTGATGTCACATTCTTCTTCATAAATCCAGTTTCTCAGAATTTGCTCAGTGTGCAGATTGAACAGATATGGTGAAACACTAGGATCTTGACTCACACTGCCTTGATTAGGAGTGGCATCCATTTTCTAAAGAGCATGCCTTTGGAAACTCTGTGAAATTTGATAAATGGCAATGGTTGTGGAAGGGCTTCAGGCCTTTTGTTCATGGAGTTGCTATGAGTTATGCTTGAATCGAAGGCAATCAACAACAACAACATACTAGTTTATTTACAGAATTTGAATACATTGTTTTCCAGAAAAGATTCTTCCAATTTCCCTCACCTACCCTCACCCACCAAATTGTACAATCCATAATTAATCCTCCCCTCCCCTCTGCACATCCTCCCTTTGTTTTCACCCTCCACCCCACCTTATATCCTTATATTCATTGTACAATAATGGTTTTATATAATATTTGTCCTTGTGGGACATCATCTTGATTTTAACTGTCTAGTGTTCCCCTGTTCTGTTTGGACAATAGTCTCTTGGTAAATGTATGTTTCTCATGTGGAAAATTAAGTGTTCTGAGATTACACTTTTCTCAATGATTGTCACAGTTTGTCATGCTCCATATAGTCAAATAACTTTACATAGTCAATAAATCACAAATAGACATCTTGTTATTAGAAACCCTAAAAATTGGCACTTCTATTCATTGTGTTAGCCCCTGAGGTGGAGTCACAGTCACTACCTACTTAACTGTGGACATATGGTCTTGCAAATCATCAATAGCTGTGGGATCAATATAAGAGAGATAGCTTCCCACTTTGTGAGATACACCTGATAATAATAGTGTTGAGAGAGTTGAGATTTGTGGCATTTTTTTTAGAAGAGTATGTCACTGCTATGAAGAGACTGTATCAAGATGTGTCCAGAGTAACCCTTAATTTATGTTACAGTTAAAGGTTTTGCTTGCCAGGTTATTGAAAGAGAAGCTGATTTATAACTCCTTGGAGATAAAGTTTGTTCAATGAGGAAATTAAAGGCTTATTGTATCTGTGATTCTAAACTGAACCATATGGTCACTAATTGAGGAATTGTGTCTTGTTAATCTGTTTTGAGATTGCTGTACTAATTCAGAACTTTCACTCCATGGTATTCGTTGCTTCTCCCACTCTCCAACCCATTTCCCTACTCAACCCCACAACTGTTAACAAAGTCTGTGAGTTACAATAAATTAACGAACTCAATGATTCATGAAAATAGATGCAGGGACATGTGACATGGAATGTTTAACCAAACAGCTATTTGTTTGGGACTATGGATATTCTTAATGTGAACAGTTCCCCCTTATGAAACAGGCAAAAGTGACACTCGCTCACAGTTCATTGGTTCCTTCTATAACATCCTTCTGATATTCTCTACTGATATCAATCATCAGAAACAATATTACTGGTGCTACAGCATATTGTAAAACCAGGTTTAGTTTCTGACAGTTTCCTGACAACATATTATTATACACATTTTTGGATAATCTTCAGCAAGATTTTGCTTGCAAGTGATATTGACAATTTTCACGTTCTGCTTGCTGAATCACCTTTCTTGGAAATGGGAAAAAATATGGATTTCCTCCAATTAGTCAGACAAGTCAATGTCTTCCATATTTCCTGGCACAGAGTCATGGGTATGACCAGGGCTTTATCAGTTTGTTGAAGCATGTCATTTGGTATCTGAACAATTCCTGGGACCTCATATTTTGCTAATGCCCTCAATGTAGCTCTGTTGGCTGAGTAACAAGGAATATCACTAACAATCCAAAATCAGACAGCAAGAATCCACCAGTGACTCTATGGGACAAAGATGAACATTCTTCTTCTATGTGATTTTTTTTGCCTCTTACAACCCACTAGACAGTCACCTATGGATCAGCTCTAACTTGACACCACAAAACAATAACAACAATGTATTAAAAACGATGGTTTTAAATTCTTTGAATATGAGCTCCTCCATTTTACCTCAAATTGTTAAGTCTAATTTTTCAGAGTTAAAAAATTAATTATATATATATATTGCTTAAAATTTTGACTTATATATCTTTTCTGTTTTCTTAATTGAGAAACTTATAAATATTTGCTTTAGTAAGAAAATGACCTTGACCTTCTCTTCCTTTTTCCTTCAGACACATTCTGTACAATTGTCTTATGTAATAATAAATTTCATTTTATGTTTTATTCATAAAAAATACTGACTAAATGTTTACATTCAACAAGTCATAAAACTGTTCACATTCCATTTAGCTAATGAATAGCTTCTCTCACTTTTGTTATTATGCTTCCCAGTACTTAAATGCTAATGATAATGCCATTTAAAAATCAATACTCTGGAAGGGTGTTTAACAGCTTTGTCTTCTTAGACCTATTAAATGGCTTAGTAAAAGTAAGGAAATACATCTACTGTGATGTGAAAAGGCACTGTATATCTTCAAAGCTTATAACAAACAATAGTGTTCTGTTTCTCTAAATTCTGTTTGTTGATTGAATAGTTCCTCTGTTGGTTTTGGGTGTGCTCACTCATGGGGATATTTTAAGCTAGATGGCAATTAGACTTGATTTTTAAGTTAGTCTCAACTATATGTATGTCTTCTGGCAACTGAGTTTCCTCTCAAGTTGGCTAGATTGAGCTTCTTTCCAAAATGATGGTCTCTACAAGATCTCTTGGGGACTAGACTACCAGAACTTAGACAACATCTCTTCTGTCAGATTTTCTTCTTCTTATTATTATTAATTTTAATGAGCATTTACAGAGAGATTGGATCTCCATTCCTTCATTGTTGCCTTTTTCTCCCGCCCCCCAGATCGCTCCTCTCTTTCAAAAGTAAAAGAAAGACTCCCTCCCTGGTACACAATCCCCCCTCACCCCTCTCACCGCCCCAAGTACATTCCAATATGCAACTTTAATTGTGGATTTTTGTGATAACCATAATACCCTATCATACATTGCTTCTAAATTATTCAGTCCCTCATCTGTTTTAGTGCAGTATACACAATTTATCCAGTTTTTCTCAGTCTT
>NW_006399832.1:13744892-13756695 GCF_000299155.1 Elephantulus edwardii | reverse complement strand
CCCCCCCCCCCCCCAGTTTGCTCTTCTCTTTGAAAAGTAAAAGAAAAATTATTTCATTGGTATACAATCCCCACCTCCAGTATGTTATACTATGCAGCCTTCATTCCGGACTCTTGTTATAGCCATAATACCCAATCATATATCGCTTTCAAAGAGTTCTCTCCCTCATCTGTTTCAATGTAGTATACATAATTTATCCCATCTTTCTCAGTCTCACCCCAACCCTGATGTCAGCCCTGTTCTTGACCAAAGAAAAAAAAATTGAGACCAATCGAGTTCTAACAGGGTAGAGATATGGACTCAAAGTAATTAATTACATGTATGGTAGGTGAAGCTGAAAGGTAATGTTGCAAAAGGACTTGATACCAGCAAGGCATAAACTGTTTAGGAATGACAACAAAATAGAATAATTATAAAATTCCAGGTTTTAAAATATCTTTGATAAGTATAACATTCCATAAATTAAAGGATTTGAAGCAGGAGTGGCATCCACTTCCTAAACAACATGCCTCCCGAAACTCTACGAACTTTGATAAATGTCGATAATTGTAGAGGGGCTTCAGGCCTTTTGTTCATAAGGTCACCATAAGTCATGCTCAACTTGAAGGCAATCAACAACAAGTGCAAATTAATGGAGATAAATATGTACTTAGAACAAGCTGGGCTAAAATATATTGGGCTCATTTGAAGCTAGAAAAGTTGCAGGAGAAATGATTTAGTGTTTTATTCAGCACACATGCTCTCTCTTTCTGCTGTCAATCAACACATAGCTGATCCTCCATTGGGTTTGCAAGGTGGTGGATTGCCCCAGAGGAGACTGTTACTTTCTCTATTGAATTGTTGGTGGATTCAAACAACTAAGGAAGCACAGTCTTTAGATTAGCAGTGCACCTTGTTGGACTCCACCACCAGAGCTCCCTATTAAAAACATTGTATTCAGTATATGGTGTTTCGGGGGAAAAAATCACATACAATAAAGATCTCTGTAGAAGAACATTCCATGAGAGAACTGAACTTTTACTATTTATATATTTATTCTAGTTCTAACCACTGTATCTTCGGCAAGAAACAATTTGACACATAGTACAGACTGGACCGGCTAACAAACTGTAGTGGGGTGTGTGTGTGTGTGTGTGTGTGTGTGTGTGTGTGTGTGTGTTTATTGTGCATTTTTTTGCATTGCAGTAGTTTATTGTTTGCAAGATTACATCTGTGCTTGAAAGTCAAATACATAGTCATAAAAGAGAATATTGGTGTTCAGAGAATTTTCATAAATTACATTTGAAGTATAATAACAATTTTATCTAGCTCCTTAATATGTTTCTATTACAGTAAGTTCCAGGTCTGTAATTTCTTCCATAATTCTGCTTCTGAACCCTTACTTCTTTTATGTAATAAAAAGAAACAAGACAATTTTTTAAATGAAGCAGAAAAAGTTAACAAGTGAATTTTAAAAGTAATATATTTATTTATTACCCTTACTATAAGATATTCTTTTTCATAATATGTACATTTTTCTTAGAAAAAGTATATAATTAATTGTTGTTAAATTCCTTTGAGTCAAGCACGAGTCACAGCAATCATATGAACAAAAGACCTGAACATTGTTCTATAACTGTCATCATTTCTCTATGTTTATAGAGTTTCCAGAGGCATGCTGTTTAGGAAGTGGTTGCCACTCTTGCTTCCAAGCCTGTCTTGTTCTGGGAGCTCCACCAAACCCTGTCCACCATGGGTAAATATTATGGCATTTGACACACCAATGGCACAGCAGTCAGCATCACAGCAACCCCAAGTTACTACAGTAAAGCAAACTGACAGACCAGTGCTGGACCATTTAGAAAAAAAATGTTTATCTAAAACTAAGAATATATTGCACTTTTAGTTCATATATTTTACTTCTGCAGGAGTGGCGTCCACTTCCTAAATAACATACCTCTGGAAACTCTATGAACTTTGATTAATGTTGATGGTTGTAGAGGGGTTTCAGGCCTTTTTTCTTGGAGTTGCTATTAGTTGTGCTAGACTCAAAGGCAATCAGCAGCAACAACATACCCACTCATATAAAGGGATTATAAAATGAAGAATAGAGCATAAGAACTGGAGGAAGCTCATCAACAACCTGTGTTACACAAGTGACACAATCTTGTTTGTAAAGGATAAAGAGGACTTAAAGCACATGCTGCAGAAAATAAAATACTACAGTGTTCCCTGTGGATTACTTCTCAACTTTAAGGGGAAAAAATCCTCATCCCAGGACCAATAGTTAACATCATGATAGATGGAGAGAAAAATTTAAATTGTCAGTTATTTCATTTCACTTGGATGCACAATCAACATTCACAGTAAAGGCATTCAAAAAATCAAAAGACCTGTTATACTTGAAAAATTGTGTGCCAAAAACCTCTCCAAAATATTAAAGAGCAATGATATCCTTTAAAGATTAGAGTGTGCCCAGCCCAAGCCATGCTTCCTATGCTTCTGAAAGTTGGGTCATCAATAAAGACGACAAAAGGATCAATGGCTTTGAATTGTGACATTGAAGTAGAGTATTGAATATTCTATACATTGAAAAAGAACAAACAAAATATGTCTTGTAGTAAGTGAAGCCAAGGATGTCTTTAGAAGCAAAGATGATAATGAAGTTTCATCTCATATGCTTTGAGTATTTTATCAAGAGGAACCAGTCCTTGGAGAAAGACATTATGCTGGAAACAGTTGAGGGTCAAAGAAAGAGAAGAAGACTCTCAACAAGATGTATTGACAAAGTGTCTATAATAATATCTGTTGTTCATAGGGTTATTGTGAGTCATAGTCAACTTGATGACAGCTAATAACATATCCAATCATATTATAGAGAACTTTCTTTACTTATCTGCCTCATGATCCAAAAGGAAAAACAATAAATAAATGCATGCACTTATATTTGTTCTCAACTTAGAAGGAATATATATGGAAATATACTTGAATTAATATTGGTATTGACACTTCAGAATGATATACTAAGAAATAATTAAAATCTTTTATTTGTTTTCATTGATTGTGTTTTATGTGTAAGTGCTATTTTACTTTTAACACAATAACAAAACAAAGAACTCATGCACTGTTATTCGAAATGGGTGACCATGGAGGACATTATGCTGAGTGAAATATCTCAGTCACAAAAAGACAAATACTGCATGGGGCCACTGTTGTAAAACAGGACTGACATCGGGGTTTGGGGGGGGAGACTGAAAAAGATGGGATAAATAATGTATACTGTATAGAAACAGATGAGGGAGAAAATTGTTTAAAAGGGATACATGATTAGGTGTTTTTGTCATGACAGGAGTCCAAAATGAAGGTTGCAAAGTGGAGTAGACCTGGGGGGAGGGATTATAAAACAATGAAATGATTTTTCTTTTACTTTTCAAAGAGAAGAGTGTACTTGGGTGGGGAGAGGTGGGCAGGGAGAAAAGTGCAATAAATGAATGAATGGAAATCCAAAGTCTCTAAATTTTCATTGCAATTAATATTTAAAAAATGAAAAAAAAATAAAGATCATTGTACATACAACTATAAGCTATTTAATGACCTTCAATACCTTAACTCAACATTGTTGTTGTTGTTATGTACAATAATGCTGGCTGTAACTCATAGCAATTCTATGTTACAGCTCTGAAGCCTGCCCTATCCTGGTCTAATCTCACTAACTCTGACACACCTACCCCCATTACTGCAGTTACTATATGAATCCATCTTGTTTGGTGTTTTCCTTTCCTGCATTGTCCCTTCACCCTTCCAAGCATTATGTCCTTCTGCAAGGACTGGTCTCTCCTGGCAATATGATCAAAGTATATGATGCAAAGCTTCAAAATTCTAGCTTTCAAGGAGAAATTTGGTTTCACCCTCTTCAAGACAGATCTGGTTGTTTTCTTGCTGGTCCATAGTATTTTCAAGACTCATCTCCAGCATTACAACTCAAAGTCACCAATTCTTCTTCTGTCATTGTTAGTCATTGTCCATCTCTCTGATGCATAGAAAGTAATTGCAAAAACCATGGGATGGATTAGGCATTAATAGCAGCTATCTAAAACACAAATTAAAAGCCATTTCATTTTATTATTTAAAAATACTTTTAATTTTGGGCTAAATATTACCTGGAACTTATTTAATTATAATTTTTCAAGAATTTCATTTTCTCATCTTTGCCTTTCTATAATCAGATGAAAATTTTCTCATATTTTAGGGAAGTGGTGTAACTTGCTTAATTATAGGTAGCCCCTGGGTTATAAACAATATTCATTCAGAAACTGGGATTTAAGTTGTTATATAAAAATTAAAAAGGTACATCTGGGTCATAGTTTTTATTGTTCAGTGCCATTAATAGACTATGAATCATAACTACTCAATGAAAAAAATCTGAGTTTTGCTCTGTTCTGTGCCATTCTCATCATCTCTAATACATTTGAGCTCATTATTACACTCACTATGTTACCTAACCAACCTGAGGGCATTCCTGTCTTTTTCTGAATGCCCACCTTTACAAACATGATATACTGTTCCAAATACCAGCCCTTCCTGATCAGGTTAACATTCTCAAAATATGTGAGGCAAAGCTTTACCATCCTTGCCTCTAATGAGAACACTGATTACACTTTCTCTAAGTTCTTTGTTTTTTTTTTGACAGTTCATAATATATTTTATACTCTCTCTCAATATCATAACTTAAAGGTATCAAGTCCTCTTCTGTCACTATTGCCCTAATTTCAAATCTCTAGCAAGCGATTGATAAGATCAGGGCTTGAGTTGAGTACACCTTAGTCTTTAAATTGACACCATTGCTCTTTAACACCATGGTTCCTATTTAGTGTTGGGCACATATCTCAGTTTAAAAGAAAAGAAACAAAAAGCAACAAACCATGTATTTTCCCTTTCTTCTAGTTTTTTTAAACATTTAAGATACTTCCAAATACATATTGAACATAAAAAATAAAATACATATTGAACATATCGAAGATTATTGAACATAACAATGCATTGTATATAGCAATACTGTAGTACTGATTACATGGGGGAAATTTCCAGTGAGGGATCTCTCCAAATAAGGTGTGCTTGATTCAGACCATGCATTTTCAATAATTTTCTACATATATGAGAGTGTGACAATGAATAAGATTGACAGAAGAATTGATACCTTTCAGCTTGATATTGGAGAATAATACTGAATATCCCATGGCCTGCCAAGAGAACAAACAAATACATTTGGACAGAGTATAGGTAAAGTACTCCTTGGAGGTGTAGATTACAAAGTTTCATGTCACTACCTATGGACAGGTTGTCATTCCTTGAAAAGTGACATCATATTTCGAAAAGTGAAGGAAGAAAAAAATTCAGGAAGACCCTCAACCAGATGAATTAACACAGTACCAGCTACAATGGGCTCGAGTGTGTCAGAACTGATGAAGATGGCACAGGATAGGACCGGGTTTATATCTTTTGTTCATAGGACTTGATTAGTTCTATGCAACTTGATAGCACCTAACAATAACATCAGTACTAATAAAAAATATTGCATGCCATCCTTCTGAGAATACTTCACTGAGAGAGAGAGAGAGAGAGAGAAAGGGAGAGATAAATAGCTTTATGTGTATGTATATTAATATGTATACAGCACTGTTAAGAAAACTTTTTTGAAATTGCTTTGGTACCAAAAAAAAAAGACCATGATCAAAAATTAATCAATTCATTTCTATGTATTTGGGAGTATTTTAAATTAATGAAATGAAATTAGTTTCAAATATGTCTACTTTAAAGATCTTTGATCCTTGGAGAAAGAAGGGCCACCTCTCTCCTTCTTTTGAGATTTACAGCTTCTGAAAATGTGCTAAAGTGTTAACAGTTACCGATGAGTCACTTCTCAGTTGATGATCTACAACAGCAACAATGGTCATATGATGTGGATTTTTAAAGTCTAAGAAAATTATCAAGAGAACTGGAGAAAGATCTCAGTTAGATATTGTTAATTACAGTAAACAGTCTGCATTATGGAGATAACATAACCTTTCTTGCAGAAACTGAAAAAGATTTCAAACATTTTATTAAGAAGATCCAAGACTACAGGCTTCAACATTTCAATATCAAGAAAGCAACATTCTTTACGACTGGAGCAATAGGCAACATGATGTTCGATGGAGAAAAGATTGAAGTTGTCAAAGATTTCATTTTTTTTAATATGAAACATTTCACTAATTTGCATGTGATTCTTTGTGCAAGGGCCATGCTAATTTTCTCTGTATCGTTTCAATTTTAGTATATGTGCTGCTGAAATGAGCACCAAAGATTTCATTTTACTTGGATCGAAAAGTAACAGCCATGATAGCAGCAGTTAATAAGTAAAAAGAAATGTTGGGTTGGAGAAATCTACTGGACCTCTCCAAAGTGCTAAAGAGCAAGGATGTCAGTAATTTACATAAGAATCAACTGAAAATATCATGGCATGGATCAGGCACACTGCTGTCACCCTTGCTACATTCCAATGAATGACTAAGAAAGAGGGAAGAAGAATTGATGACTTTAAATTGTGGTACTGGAGATGAGTACTGAATACACTGTTGAACTTTCAAAAAACAAATAAATCTGTCTTGAAGGAAGTAAAACCTTTAAAGTGTGCTCTTTAGAGGCAAGGATGAAGAAATTTCATCTCATTTTTAGCATATTTTCAGGAGGAACTAGTTCTTGGAGAAAGACATCATGCTGGAAAGATAAAGAACAAAGATAGATTGACACAGTGACTACCATGATGGACTTAATCATGGCAAGAACATCATGATAATTCAGGATAGGAAAATACTTTAATCTTCTGCAGCAAGAGGTTCAAGTCCTCCTCTCTTTCAGCAAGCAAAGCTGTGTTGTCTGCATATTTCAGGTTGTTGAGGAGTTCTCCTCTGGTCTTGATACCACATTCCTCTTCAGAGACGATCCATTAAACTCATGTTATCTTTTAACTATTAAAACATGTATAACTGGAGAAAATGTGAAAAAGGAAGGGAGAAGGGGGCCTGTGGGTGGGCAAAGGGAAATCAGGATGTCTCAGAATAAGGTAGGCAAAGAGAGAGAGTGAAGAAAATGGGAAAGATCCAGAGGGGACTTGATAAGATGTGGAATGATTGTATCAAACACAATATGAATGAAGGAAAGTGTGAAACTATAAATTTTACATGCAAACCAAGATAATTATTTTTAAATACCAAGTTTTTAATTTGTTACTGATTAAAGTCAACACTTTTTCCAATGAAAAAATGACATTTCTCAACACCAAAAATACAAAGATCCTCACCACCGAGCCAATTGGCATACCAAGTTACATGGGGAGAAGACTGAGATGATTAACAATTTCAGCTTGCTCTGCTCCACAATCAACGCTCATTCAACTAGCAGTTAGGAAATCAAAAGATGAATTGCACTATGAAAATCTACTGTCAGAGACCAGTCTGGAATACTAACAAGCAATGATATCAGTTTGGAGACTAAGGTGTGCCTGATCCAGGCCATGGTCTTTGCAAATCCTCGCTATGTATCAGAGACCTGGACAATGATTAAGGATATCAGAAGAAGGATCAGTGTTTTTGAGTTGTGGTGCTGAGGAAGAATATCAAACATTTCATGGATTGGCAAGAGAACAAACAGGTTGGTTCTAGAAAGGGTAAAACCAGTTTGCTTCTTGGAGGAAAGGCTTCGGAAACTCTGGTTTATGTACTTTGGGCATGTTGCCGGGAGGGACCAGTAATTGGAGGTCATCATACTAGGAAGAGTGGAGGGACAGTGTAAGAAATAAAAACCCTAGATAAAATGGATTGACACAGTAATTGGGGTAATGGGGGTAGGTGTGTTGGAGTTAGTGAGATTGTCTCTGGATAGTTCGATGTTCAGCTACTGTATATAGGCAACTCCATAGCATATAACAACAGTATTTCAGCTCTTTCTGATTGCTATTATTTCTACTTTTTTTTAATACATCATCAGAACTTGCATTGAATTTATGCTTTGGAGGCATAGTTACTAGGATAAATAAAAGGAACTTTAAAGCTAAATACGAAGCTACTCTCAATACAGTGTAATGTCAACATGATGCAATTACAAATCCAGTAGTGTTCTTCTCCCTGGATAAGACAAATCAACCTACCATGTTTTCAAGAGCTGAAAAGTAGTGCTTGTGTTTGTTACTAACAGCCATTGTATTTAACGGAAAGAATTTAGCACAATAGGCTTTAATTCTTAGGCCTTACATTATAGTAAACTGGAAATTCTTAACCTAGGTACTTACTATATATGAATCTTTTCTTATAAAGTTGTGTAACCAAGGAATAACTGTCTCCTTGGCAACTTTGGAAAGCTCTGAATATTAAAAATATCTTCCTCTTACTGAAATCAAACTGTTTCTGGTTACTTCACCTCAATATTTTGAACAAATTACTTTCTAGAATGTTCTATCCACAACCGAAGCCACAGCTCTCTCAATTACATTACGCATGTCTTCTTTTTCTATGTGGAAAGAGTACCTTTGGTGCCAGTGATTATTCGGTGCTTTTTGCAAATGTATTGCGATAAATTGCTACCATCTTCTGGCTGAAGATTCTTCTCTGGTTGAAGAATTTATTTTGTGTTCTAGACATTATACTTCTAAAATCTCTCTGAGGATTTACCTTATTTTCTTGTTTCTAATGGGATATACACACCCTTGAGATGCTGGTTAGGACTTGAGGAAGATAATAACTGTCATATACTAAAATTTTACTGTCTAAGAGCAAATCTTCAAATAATTGCTTTAAAAAAATAACTGATTTTCAATGAGTAATTTAGTGCTAGTTAATCTCAAATGTTAACTAATAAATATGGAATTTAACTTTTATTATTACATTTTGTATATATTTTTAAACAGGAATCTAATGTATATTTGTGATAAATCAGTTTGTATTTAAAAACAGTAACTTAAGCTCTAAATTATTATACATACTTTCTCAGTTGAATAAAGAAAGTTTTGTAGTTTGGAAAATTTTTTTATACCATTTCTCAGATTGTCTAGTAAAATTTTCCTTCCCATTTTATCGTGAAATCGTATCCTTTCAAATTAGATAAAGGAAAATTAAAATGGTAAACTGATGTTCAATTAGAACAGTATCTAAAGACTGTCCAAAGGAGCCCTGGTGGTGTAGAGTTTAAAAATTCTCTGTGGCTAACCACAGACTGGGGATTTGAACCCACCAGATTCTTGGCAGCTGAAAGATGTGGCAGTTGGCTTCTACAAATATTTACAAGCTTGGAAATCTTATGTGACAGTTCTCCTTTGTTCTACTGGGTGATATGAGACAGAATTAATCCCAAATCAGTAGGGTTTTTTGTTTGTTTGTTTTATCTTGTGTCTTGTATGAAAACTTTAGAATCATCTAACACAGAAGAAAGCTTAAGGGAACAACCTTAACAATATTATTAAGAGCTTGAAGGATATACAGCTCAGTTTTATTCCTGAGCAAGATAGTGAGAAAAGATTGGAAGAGAATCGATCGGCCAGTCTGATCAAACCTGATGTACACTAGGCTTTCCTTATACGTTACCTCCCAAAATAGCACCTCCTACATCATGTCCATTCAGATATAATTTCATTTATTCAATGACAAAAGTAATATTTTGCTCATCTAACTCTCCAAATTATAAAAACCACCAGCTTGCATGATTCAGTTTAAGCCCTTTTCTTAAGACCACAAGCCAAACTGTTGTTTTTCCATATCCAGGGGAAGGAAAATCCAAAGAGCTCTGGTCTAGTGTGTGGAAAAACAAGAGTAAGCCAGGCAATTTGGTGTTGACTTTCCTTACATGAGCTCTAGAATTTCAAGCGGCTCATTTTGTGTCATGGTTTCAAGTTTTCTTATTTGTAAAAAACAAAGTTTAAACTACGCAGTCTACAAGGCATATTCCAAACTTATGGGTGTATGATCCTTTAAATTTTAAGTTATAATTTCTTTTTAAATAAAGAGTTATCTGGATTTAGTATATTGTATTTCTCTTTTATGTCAATCATTACAAATGTATAGAAACATATTAGGTATTACATTGCAGTATATTGGCACTATCATGTAATAAAACTTTCAAAGTCTTTAAAGGCTGATACTGAAAGTTTATTTTAACATAAGAGATGTGTGATTAAAGGTCTTTTGGTGCTAATAATTCTCTTTTTACCTGGGAATGACAAGATCTCTTGGCTCACGTGTACAATTAAATTCCTAAGAAATAAATGACAGATATTACTGAAAGGAAAAGAGCTGAAGTGTGTAAACTAACAAGATAGTATGAAAATGAAAAAATGACAATATAAAATTTATGTTTAAATGTATGTGTCTGCATACACACATATGCATTTATGGAGTGATATATAACTCTTTTTTGAAACTAAGTTTCCATGTTTTTAAATGCCACATTTGAAAAAGTCTTTAAAGAAATAAAGCCAAATTGCACTGATTCTAATACAAATTTATTTAGTCTCCATAAAATTGCCTACTATTTTTTAAAATGAGAAGTGAGGGTATACTCCTGTCTCTCTTTTCTCATTAAGGTTTTCACAATTATGATTTGTTCTTTATGTAAAATACAAGTGTAGCAAAGTGAAAGTTTTCTTCAATCCTAAAATATAGGTATAGCATAACTATGCATGACTTTTGAGTTGGAACTGACTCACAGCTAACTACATAGTGGATTTTTAGAGGCCACAAATCACATGGGAAGAGATTGCCCATCTTTATCCCTAGAGCATCTGGTGAATTTAAGCTACTTGCCTTTGGGTTAGCAACTTGATTTCACCCTCTCCAGACCAGTTTGTTTCTTGACAGTTCATGCATGTTCAACACTCCTCTCGAGCATGAAAACTCACAATTTCTTCTTCTGTTATCTTTGGTTATTCTCTACCTCTCTTACAAAGCAAGTAATTTCCAAGACCATGGCCTGGATCAGGTACACCTTAGTCTCTAAACTGATATTATTGCTCTTCTGCATTCTGGAGAGGTACAAGACAACAAAGTTTCTTAATACAATTAGTCTTTTGATTTCCTGATTACTGGCACCAAGAGTGTTGATTGTGAAGCCAAACATGCTGAAATTGTTAACCACCTCAATCTCTTCTCCATCATAGTGCCAATAGAACCAGTGGTGAGAATTTCTGTTTTCTTAATGTTGAACTTCAATTCATATTGCAGACTGTAGTCCTAAGCCTTCTGCAGCAAGTGTTTCAGGTCTTTCTAAATTTCAGCAAGCAAGGCTGTTTCATTTGTATGAGGCTGGTTATTGAGTAGTTTTCTTCCAGTTCTGATAGTACATTCCTTCTTATAAAGTTTGGCCTTCCAAATGATCTGTTCTGGGTATAGATTGAAAAGGTATAGAGACTGGACGTATCCTTGACACATTCCTTTCCTAATATGGAACCTTCCGGTGTTTCTTCTATTTTTCTGATGTATGTTTACTGGTACAAGTATAGATTTCACATGAGCACAATCATGTGTTCGGAGAGTCCCATTTTTCTTAAGGTTAGTCACAATTTGTTGTGATCCACACAATCAAGTGCCTTTGCAGAGTCAATGAAACAAATCCTCCATGACTCCATGGAAGAAAAATGGGCAATCTCACTATGCAATTTACAGCCTGGGAAACTTGACTGGAGGACCAGCTATGAGTCACTTCTGACTCAAAGGCAATGAGATTCTACATATGTTGTTGTTGTTGTTATGTACCGTCGAGTCACCTGCGACTCATAGCGACCCTATGTACAACAGCCCTA
>NW_006399832.1:13740934-13741407 GCF_000299155.1 Elephantulus edwardii | reverse complement strand
ATGGCAAAAGACTGACTGATGCCTTTGAATTGTCTTGTTGACTAAGAATATTGACTATTGCATGCACTACAAAAAGAACAAAATTTGCCTTACTTACTTCAGAAGGATTCCGTTCTTTAAAAAAAGACACCATGCTGAGAAAGTTAGAAATGTCAGAGAAAGAAGGAGAGACCCTCAACAAGATGGAAAGACGCAGTGACTACCACAACAGACTTGAGCATGAAGAGTGTGGTGAAGGACAGGATAAGATTCAGCTCTGTTGTTTTGCATCACTGAGTCATAGGTGACTTGACAGCACCTAACAAGAACCACAACTGTGTGTAGCAAAGACTAACTCACCACCAACTGAGTTGACTACCCCAGGATAATAATAGTAAGATACAGGCTCAGACCACATGGAGATATAAAACATTAATGCAGTGCAATGAGTGTGGAAAAGAAATAGGATTTGTACTTAGGGCAGGGGGTGGGGG
>NW_006399832.1:13733861-13738624 GCF_000299155.1 Elephantulus edwardii | reverse complement strand
GAGGGCACATAACAACAACAACATCCTTAGATGTGCACATAGGACTTTTAATTTTGTTTTTTAAGAAGCCCTCATGACATTTAAAGTGATGACACTTTAACACAAAGTTATTACAGAGGTCAGTAGTTCAAACCCACCAGGTATTCCTTGGGAAAAAGATACGAATGTTCATCTGTTTCTGTAATAATTTATAGACAAAAAACCCTGTAGGATAGTAGTACCCTAGCTTTTTTTTTCATGGTGATATTGAAATTTATGGAAGATTGGTTGGATATTTGTTATTCTAATTTTTGAGATCCAACAACACTAAATAAGCATAAATACCTGGTTCTACTTTTGGCACTTACCTATCAAAATGCACAGGAAAAGGAAAAGAGAGCTGAGGAAAGACAACAGCAACAACACAGACTTTTTCCCTTCTTTTGCTCTATCTTATTTCTTGTGTGGAGAAGAATGATTAAGTAGTAACAAACACAGAGTGAGAGTTTTAAAAATAATGATAGTATTTTTGAGACATAATTTTGTAGTGTAAGTTTCCTAGAGAAGATAAGCAGATTTTCATAGTTTCCAAGATAATAATTTATAGATTCAAAGTTATTTTCAAGGTAAAATTACTATGTATTATTAAATTGCTTCTTAAAAAAAATAACCAAATCAATCCCAGTGCTACTGAGTCAGTTTAAACTAAGAAACAAACCTCAATAGTGTTTCTGAGTTTATAAATATTTACAGAGGCGTCCAATAGCTAAGTAATGGCCTTTCAGTTACCAGTAAAACCAGTAATTCATCATGCTCCTTGAATAATTTTTGTTGCTGTTATATGTCATCAAGTCAGCTGCAAATCACAATAACTCTGAACCTTGCCCTATACTAAGCAAGTCTCACTGTCTCAAACACATATAACTCCATTCCCAATTACTGTGTCAATCCATCTCATCCAGGATCTTCCTTTCTTGTGTTGTCCCTCCATCCATCCAAGTTTGATGTCCCTTCCCATGCATGAGTCCCTCCTAGCAATATGTCCAAAGGATGTAAAAGTGAGCTTTAACATTCTTACCTCTAAGGAGCAACTTGGTTTCATCTCCACCAGGACAAAGATGCTTGTTCTCTTGGCAGTCCTCAGAACGTTCAACACTCTTCTCTAGCATCACAACTTCAAAACATCAATTCTTCTGTCATCCTTAGTTATTATCCAGTGATCTGATACAAAGAAAGTAATTGCAAAGACCGTGGCCTGGGTTAGGCATACCTTAGTCTTCAGACTGATATTATTGCTCTTTACTACTCTAGACAGTTCCCTGATAGCAGATTTTTCCAATACAATTTCTCTTTTTATTGCCTAACTGCTGGTGTGAAGAGTTGATTGTGGAACCAGGCAAGCTGAAATTATTAGCAATCTCAATCACTTCTCCATCTATCATGGTGCTACCAATTGATCCAAGGGTGACAACCTTTGTCTTTTTAACAGGGAGCTTCACGTCATATCAAAGACTAGTCACTATCTTCTTCATCAAATGCTTCAGGCCTTCTTCAGTTTAGGAAATCAAGGTTGTGTCATCTCTGTAGTGAAGATGCTAATCAGTCTCCAATTCTAATGCTACACCCCTCTTCATAAACCGCAGCCTCTTGAATGATCTGTTGCACATAAATATTAAAAAGTTACAAGACACGGTAAGTTTCTGATGTACTACATTCCTGATTTTGAACCATGCACTTCCTTGCTTAGTTTTGAGATCTGCTACCTTGAGCAAAACATGTGTTCTGGAATTCCTAATCTTTTCTAAGTCAGCTACAATTTGTTGTGATCCACACAGTCAAATGTCTTTGCATAGTCAATGAAACAGATAGACATTCTTCTGGTATTCTCTGTTCTCAACCAAGATCCATCTGACACTGACTATAATGTTCCTAGTGCCATGGCCTCTTCTAAAGCCAGCTTGTATTTCTGGTAGTTTTCTGTTAATCTACTTTTCCAATAATTCATTTTTTTTACATAATCTTCAGCAGGATTTTGCTTGCATGTGATACTAATGATATTATTCGATGAGTTCTTATAAAGGTGAAAATAATATTACCATTAGTAGTATATGAGATCAGACATTATTTAAAGGTCTCCTTCTTACACAAATGCTTATGATTTAATTCTTCCTTCAATTTTTATGCTCTGATATCAAGTAGATAAAATTGCACTTCCAACCCAAGAGAAAGACATTCAAATGCCCCAGTTGCTCCAAGACATAAAGATGGACTGTCTCTTTCCCTGTGGTGAAGAGTTCCTGAAAACAAGCTGGAATGTCAGTTAGGAGTTGATTCTGATTCAATAGCAATGAGAAAGGGAGAATTCCTAATCTTTCTTTAAATTAAAAAAACTTTTTTAAAAACTTACTCTCTATTTAATGTTTTCCATTGCTTAAGAAACCCCTTCTTTTAGGAAAAGTATATTAAAATATTAATATTTTAATGTATATTATCATATAGTAAATGATATCTGCCTTTTATTTTTTCCTTTGTCAAAGTGGAGTAATTTATCTTTCTTTTTCTTCTAAAACTGATAAATGTTAGAAATATTTTATTTAGAGAAATGGGGTTTTTTTCCATCTGCACATTAAAAGTACTGAAATTTCCACTTCTGAAAAGTTAGAGTTTGGCTGGCATGCACTCATAATACTACAAGATAAAAACAAGCAACATTTTAAGAACCTCTGCAATTTGCTGTCATCTTTAGTATTTTTACTCTTATTCATGGCTTACCTCAACTGCTTGACCAATTAAAACAATAAGTTAAATAAATGTTCCAAATAAAAAGATTTCTAGAATTGACATGGGTTCTGATTTCATTATGTATCTATCTTTAGTACTCCATAAAATGTAATAATTCTTGAGTGAAAGTGGGCATGTATTTCTGCTAGATCAGACTGATTAATATTTATTGAATCATGGTAACTTGTTAGATGTTGTTGGGTCAGGTACGACCCATAACAAACCAATGAACAACAAATCTGAACCCTGTCCTACCCTATGCCATCTCCACATTCCCTGACACATTAGAGCCCATTGTGGCTGTCACTGTGTCAATCCACCTGGTCAAAAGTTTATCTCTACTTCTCCAACCCTCACCTTTCTAAACACCATGTCCCTTTCCAAGGAATAGCTCCTCCTAGCAACAAGCTCAAAGAATGTGAGGCAAAGCCTGACTATCTTTGTTTTTAAAGAGCACTCTGTCAGTACCCTCTCCAAGACATATGTATTTGCTCTTTTGTCAGTCTTTGTCATGTTCAACATTCCTTTCCAATACCACAGATCATGGTGATACATAATGATTGTAAAGGATATTGCTTTCTTAATTTTCTGTGTGTTCTTTTTAATCTCATACATGCTTTTTTAATAGTGATCTTATATCCTGCAACTCTACAAAATTAGTCTACCAGGATTAACAGGAATTTTTTATTGAATCTTTGGAATTTTTTATGTACATTATCATATTACTTGCATATAATGAATGTTTTACCAGTTTTACTTGTGCATATGGGGATAGTTATGAGATACATAGGAATAAATCTAACTAGGGGCCTGCCACTCAAATCTACCAGATGGTCTACAGGAGAAGTATGGGCAATCTTCTCTTGTGCAATTAACTGACTCTGAAAACCCACCGGAATGTTGAATATGGATTGGTTCAGTATCAATAGCATATAGCAACAACAAAAAGAGACACGAAAGACTTTTATAAGGAAAATTACAAAATACTACTGCAGGAAACAATAAGAGACCTAAACAAATGGAAAAAAAAAAAAACATTCCCTGTTAACAATAGGAAGACTCCGAACTCAATTTCAAAGTGATATAAAAGGCAACTGGTAAGTTTATTGGGAAAGGAAAGAGGCTTTGAATAAGCAAAGCATTTCTGAAAAACAAAAATGAAGTAGGAGACTTGGCACTCCTTGATTTCAAACCTGTAGTAATCAAAGTAACATAGCATGGATACAATGAAAGACATAGAGAAATGGAAGAGAATCATGGACCCCCAAAATAACCCACCTACGTACAGTCAACTGGTATTTGGAAAGGAAACAAAATCCATCAAATACAGAAACATCAACTTCTTTATCAAATAATCCTGGCAAACTGCACATCTACCTTCAGAAAGCTCCATCGGGGTCCACATCGCTTACCTTAAAATTAAATACATACATACATACATACATACAGAAACAAACTCAAGGTGGGTGAGAGACTTAGAGGTTAAATTATAAAAACCTTTTGGAATTTGACATAGCAATGGCAAAGTTTTCATTATCACAACAACCTCACAGAAAAGTGTGCATTGCATATAACAATGTACATTCAAACAAAATCAATAGCAGGTCCAAGGACCACAGACCAGAGGGCCCAACCAAATTTTAAATACCAAGACCTGCCCACCAGATCCTGTTTAGCCACACAGAAGCTTCCAACCCAAGGTGATTGTAAACAAGATTAGATACAGTTAATCAGCTTACACTTGATTGTTAACATAATTTAGAAAGGTCCAACTAGTTTACCCCAGTTTTCAAGTAAGGATCCAACTTCATCAAGATAAAGACAGGTCTAGACCAAATTAACAGAAGTAGCCTTGGATGCACTCACTAGTCTATGCCAGCAATACTGGAGAACTATCTGTCCAATGGACTGGAAGAGGTCTGTCTATATTTTTTCCTATTCCCAAGAAGGATGATACAACTGAATGTGGAAATAATCAAACAATATCATTGATATCACATGCT
>NW_006399832.1:13728395-13729321 GCF_000299155.1 Elephantulus edwardii | reverse complement strand
ATGGTACATTCACACAATGGAATTCTACGCAGCATGCAGGAGCAATGATTTTTTTCAATTATTTTCTAACTTGGGAGACACTGGAGAGCATTAGGTGAGTGAAATTACTCAGTCCCATAATAACGAATATTACATAAAACCATTACTGTAGAATGAGTATAAGGTTCCAAAGAAGGTGTGTGAGGGTGGAAGCAGAGGAATTAGGATGTGCAGGGAGAGGGGAGAATTAATCATGGAGTAGTACAAAGGTGGATGGGGAATTGGAAGAATCTGTTCTCAAAAACAATGTATTCCAATTTTGTAAATAAACTCTTTTTTAAAAAAAAAGAATAGTGATTGTATGCACTATAATTAAAGTGCATTACTGTTGAGAGGGAAATTAATTAAGGGTGAAGATAAAACCAGAAAACCTGAATACATTTAAGTGGTGCTCAGAATATAGAAGGAGGAAAATAGATCTAGGTGACAGAAGCAGTGGTAATGCTTATTATCGGTCAAACACCACTGTTAGGAAAGAATTCACTGTTGAATTGAATGGAGTGACTGAGGATGAGATATTGTAAAAGCATATTTTTAAAAATTAGAACATTTGGAAATATTTGAAAATTAGTAGCAGTATTAGGACTACTAATATTGTTGTTTTTGTTATTTGCCATGGAGTTGCCTGTGACTCATAGCGACCCTATGTACAACAGCCCTAAACCCTGCTGTATCCCATGCCAATCTTATTGTTTCTGACACACATAACTCCATTACCCCATTACTGAATCAATCCATCTCATCGAGGGTCTTCCTCTCCTGTGCTGTCCCTTCACCTTCCCAAGCATGAAGTCCCACTCCAACGACTGGTCCCTCCTTGCAACATGTCATAAGTATGTCAGATGAATCTTCAGAATCCTCCTGGAGGAACATGGTTGTTCTCTTAG
>NW_006399832.1:13647010-13728091 GCF_000299155.1 Elephantulus edwardii | reverse complement strand
TCATTTTCTTACCACTGAACTTCAATCCATATTGAAGGCTGCAGTCCTTGACCTTCTGCAACAAGGTCATGGTGAGATGAGATGGACTGGCATGTGGCCTTTTGGGTCAGACTACCATACTAAGATGCTGGACATGAGAAAGTGAGAAAGGATGGGGTTGCTTTCATAGTTAAAAAGAGTCATTTCTAGATCTGTCTTGAAATACAACATTGTAAGTGACAGGAAAATATGCTTAGGGATACAAGGAAGTCCAGTGGATACTACTATCATTCGGATATGTGCACCAACAACCAGAGCCAAAGAAGAGGAAAAAGAAGATTTCGATCAACTTGAGTAGTGAGAGATAAATTGAATATGCAATCAAAATGCATCGATAATAATAAGTGACTGGAATACAAAAGTAGGGAACAGAGAAGAAGGATCAGTACTTGGAAAACATGGACTTGGTGACAGAAATCAAGCTGGAAATAGAATGATTTTTTTTGCACAATCAACGATTTATTCATTGAAAATAAGTTTTAAAAGAAACATAAACGCAGGGTATACATACAGATTTCACCTGATGGTATACATAGGAATCAGATCAATTACATCTATGGAAAGAACCGCTGGAGAAGCTCAATATCAGCTGTGAAAACTGGGTCAGATAGTTATTTTGGAACAGACCACCAACTACTCAAATTCAAGTTCAAGCTGAAGCTAAGGAAAATTTAATCAGATCCATGGGAAACAAAATAGGATCTTGAGTATTCCAGCTGAATTTCAAAACCATCTCAGGAACTGTTTTGAGGCCTTGAACACTAATGAGCGAAGACCAGATGAGCTGTGGGAGGATATCAAGTATATCTTCCAGGAAGAACACAGAAGGTGGTTACAAAGACAGAGGAGGAAGAAAAGACCAAAAAGCATGTCAGAGGAGATTCGATTATTGCACCAGTACACCAAGAAGCCAAAGCAAAGGGAAGAAATCAAGATATTAAGAAGCTGAACAGAAGATATCAAAGAGCAGCACAGGAAGACAAAGTACTACAATGAAATGTGCTCAAGTCAGAAAATCAAAGGGGCTGAACTCTCTCAGCATTTCTTAAGCTGAAGGAACTTAAGAACAAATCGAAGCCTCAAGTTGCAATGCTTAAGTATGCTTTGGGCAGAATATTAAATGATCCAGAAAGCATTAAATGAGCATACGGAGTCATTGTATCAAAAGGAATTGGTGGACACAGAATAATTTCATGAAACAACATATAAGCAAGAGCCTGTGGTGATAAAGGAAGAAGTTCAAAATGATCTGAAAGAATTGGCATAAAACAAGGCCCCAAGAATTAATGGTGTGCCAGTTGAAATATTTTAGCAAACAGATGCTGCCCTAGATTTGCCCAGGTTGTGTCAAAATCTGAAGGACAACTACCTGGCCAAATGACTGGAGGAGATCTATAAGGTACTACTAATACTAGTAGTAACAGTAAAAATTAAATTAATTTTACTTTAATTATAGTAAAAATTATTTTACTGTAACAAAGTAGTAAAAATACAATTTTTACTATAATATTAAAAATTATTTAAGATAGGAAATAATATTATATCCTCTCTCGTCAGTATAATTTTATAGGTAGTTCAAACAAAATAAAACTCTTTATTAAGCAAGAGCGTCATCTACTTCCTAACCACATGCCTCTGGAATCTCTACGAACTTTGATAATTGAAAAGGCTTCAGGCCTTTTGCTCATAGGGTCACTATGAATTACGCTTGATTCAATGGCAATCAACAACAACAATCCTAAGAGGTATATTCATAATACTTTGCAAACTTCTCCCCCCCTTTTCAGAAAATCCACTGGCATACTCATTAAAGCTTAAATATATTACACTAGACAGCCAACACTTTCACCTGAAAAAAGTCTTAGTAGATATGTATTCTATAAAGAAAGAAAAAGATAATGATTAGGATCATAAAATTATAGAATGCAAATGGAAAGAATGAATACTCAAAACTTTTAACTTTCAAATTACATTATTGTGTAACTGCTAAATTGTATCATTATTTAACTACAAAATTACATTGTTGTTGTTGTTGTTGTTGTTGTTATTGTTAAGTGCTCTAAAGTTGAGTAAAACTCATAGTGACCCTATGAACAGAAGATTTGATCCTTGTCCTACCATATGCCATCTTCACATTTCCCGACACACAAGAGCCCATTGCGGCAGTCACTATATCAATCCCCCTGGTTGAGGATCTTCTCCTTCTCTGCCCCTCCGCCCTTCCTAGCTTAATGCCCCTCTCTAAGGAATTTCCCTTCTAGCAACATGTCCAAAGTGGTTGAGATGAAGCCTCATCATTCTTGCGTCCAAAGAGCACTCGCGCTTCATCCTCTCCAAGACACATTTGTTTGTTCTTTTGGCCATCCTCTAGATGTTCAGTGCTCTTCTCCAACACCACAGCTCAAAGTCATCAATTACTTTTTCTGTCATCCTTACACATTGTCCAGCTCTCAGGTGTATAGCTAAATATCTTTAACTAATATGCAAAATATTAATTTTTCCAGTATTGTTAAATATTGTTGTTAATGTAAAGTATTAGCTGTTGTTGTTGTTATGTGCCGTCAAGTTGAGGATGGTCCTTAGCAACCCTATAACAAAAGATTTGAAAGTTGTTCTATACCATCCTCACACTTTCTTACACACATGAGCCCATTGAAGTATCACCATGTCCATCCATCTGGCTGAATGAGGGTCTTCCTCTCCTTCACCAATCCTACCTTAATTCTCAGCACCATGTCCCTCTCCAAGGAATAGCACCTCCTAGCAATATGTCTAAGGTATGTGTGGTGAAGCTTCATCATTCTTGCCTTCAAAGGGCACTCTAGCTGTACCCTCTCCAAGACATATCTGTTCTCTTGGCTGACAATGGATGTTCAGTGCTCTTCTCCAACACCACTGCTCAAAGACACCAATTATTTTTCGGTCATCTTTATTCATTGTTCAGCTCTCAAATGTATAGCAAGTGATCAAAAAGACTAATGGCCTGAATCACACACATCTTAGTCTTCAAGGTGACATCACTACTCCTCAATAATTTGGAAAGTTCCCTAAACTGTAGATTTTCCCAGAGCAATAATACTCTTTATTTTGTTCCTTTTTAGCCCGTTTCTCCCCTAAACTCATGTCAGTCCTGCTCTACCATAGTGGAATTATGCAGTATTTTTCCTATTGTGACTAAGATATTTCACTCAGCATGATGTCCTCCAGAGTCAACCAATTTGTATATTTTATTAGTTTCTTGTTTATCAGTACTTTGTAGTACTCCATTGTGTGACTGTATCAAAGCTTTTCTATCCATTAATTTGTTGATGGGCATTTGGGTTGTTTCCATGTCTTTGCTATTGTGAATAATTCAGAAATAAATATGGGTGTGCAAATATTTGTTTGAGTAGCAGCTCTAGTTTCTTTAGGTTATATTCCCAGTAGTAGAATTGCTGGGTCAAATTTTATTTCTGTTTCCAATATTTTGAGAAAGTGTCATACTGCCTTCTATAGTGGTTGCATCATTTTACTCTCCAACCAAGAGAGAATTAGGGTTCCAATCTCTCCACAACCATGCCAGCATTTGTTGTTTGCTGCTCTGTTGAACTTTGCTATTGTTACTCGAGTGAGATCTCTCATCATTGTTTTGATTTGCATCTCTCTTGTAGCTAGGGATTTTGAACATTTTTTCCTGTGTTTTTTTTTGCCATCTGAATGTCTTCTTTGGAGAAGTGTCTGTTCATATTCTGTCCCGAGTTTGTGATTGGGTTGTTTACCTTTACCTTGTCCCCAGTTTGCAATTGGGTTGTTTACCTTTACCTTGTGCAGGTACTGGAGTATTCTATAAGTTTTAGAAATAAGTTCCTTATCACACATGTCCTTATCATTTTTTTTTCAGTCTGTGCCTTCCCTTTTTACCCTGTTGGAGAAGTTTTTTGATATGCATAGTGATTTGATTCTTAGAAGGTCCCTATTCTCTCCTGTCTGTAGGTTTTTCAGGATGCTTGAAAGATTCTTCATGTTGTGAATTAGTGCTTCTAGATTTCTTCCAAACTTTACTCTGATGAAGTTTATATTCCTTGTTTTTATTCCTCAGTCCTTAATCCACTTTGAGTTTGTTTTTCCAATTTTGCCAACAACAGTAGTTGTTGACTTTCATTTTCCCAGTTAACTGATTCTATCTCCTTGTAAAAAAATCAGTTGCCCATAGGTTGATGAGCTGATTTCTGGGGTCTTTTAATTCAATTTCATTGATCTATGTGTCTGTCACTGTACCAGTACAATGCTGTCTTGACTATCATTGTGAGGTAGTAGAATTTGAGATCAAGAAATGAGATGCCTCCTCCCTTGATTCTCCTTATCAGATGTGTTTTGCTTATTTGGTGTCTCTTTAAATTCCAGATGAAATTGGGAATTACCTTTTCCATTTCACTGAAGAATGGAATTGGTATTTGTATTGGAATTACATTGAATTTGTAGACTGCCCTTGGTAGAATTATCATTTTTACTATATTGAGCCTTCCTAGTCAAGAGCACAGTATATTCTGCCATTTCTCCAGGTTTCGTTTAGTTTCTTTCAGTAATGTTTTGTCATTTTCTTGAATTAGATCTTTTGTGTTTCTAGTTATATTTGTTGTTGTTGTTGTTATGTGCTGTTGAGTCACTTACGACTCATAGCGACCCTATGTACAACAGCCCTAAACGCCGCTCTGTCCTGTGCCAATTGCACTGTCTCTGACACTCCCATCACAATTATCCCAGTCACTGAATCAATCCACCTCATAGAGGGCCTTCCTCTCCTGCGCCATCCCTCCACCCTCCCAAGCATGATGTCCTTCTCCAAGGACCGGTCTCTCCTCACAACATGTCCAAAGTATGTTAGACGGAGCCTCAGAATCCTTGCCTCCAAGGAGCCACCCAGTTTAACCCTTTCCAGGACAAATCTGTTTGTTTCCCTAGCAGTCCATGGTATTCTCAATACTCTTCTCCAGCACCACAGCTCAAGGGCATCAGTTCTCCTTCTATCCTCCTTGGTCATTGTCCAACTCTCTGATGCATAACAAGCGATTGCGAAGACCATGGCCTGTATCAGATGCACCTTAGTCTCCAGAGAGACACCATTACCCTTCAGTACTTTGGAGAGGTCCCTAACAGCAAACTTTCCCATGACAATGTGCTTTTAATTTTCTGGCTTTTGCTGCCAAGACTGTTGACTGTGGAGCCAAGCAAGCTAAAGCTGTGTACAATCTCAGTCTCTTCACCATCCATCCTGATGCTGCCAATTGGTCCAGTGGTGAGAATCTTTGTCTTCTTGACATTGAGCCTCAATCCATATTGTAGGCTGCAGTCCTTGACACTCTGCAGCAGGCGCTTCAGGTCCTCTTCAGTTTCAGCAATCAGGGTTGTGTCATCCGCTTAACGCAGGTTGTTGATAAATCGTCCACCAATCTTGACCCCACATTTCTCCTCATAGAGCCCAGCCTCCCGGATAATCTGTTCTGCATATAGGTTGAAAAGTTATGGAGATAGGATGCATCCCTGACGTACGCCCTTCCCAGTTTTGAACCATGCAGTGTTCCCTTGCTCTGTTCTGAAACTTCCAACACAATATTGAATAGGAAAGACGATCATGGTCATCCTTACCTAGTTTCTGTTCTCAAAGGGAATGTCTTTGAATTCTCTCCATTGAGAATAATGTTGGTTTTTGAGTTTGTGAATCTACAACTTATTATGTTGAGGAAATTCCTCTCTACTCCTGTTTTGTTGAGTGTTCTAATCAGTGAAATGTTGGATTTTGTCAAAGGCCTTTTCTGCATCAGTTGATAGGATAATGTGATTCTTCTCTTGATGAATTACACTGATTGTTTTTCTTATGTTGAACCATCCTTGTATACCTGTTACGAATCCCATTTGGTCAGGTTAATTTTTTTTTTTTTATGTACTGTTTGGTTCTATTGTCCAGAATTTTATTCAGGATTTTTACATCTATGTTCATGAGAAATATTGGCCTCTTATTTTCTATTGTTCTGGTGTATCATTGATACATTGGCATCAAGGATAAGTTTACTTACTGGAGCAAGTTTAGGAGAATTCTATATTTTCTATTTTCTGAAATACTTTATGTGGAAATTGTGACATTTCTCAAAATGTTTGATAAAATACACTTATAAAATCATCTGGTCCAAGGCTTTTTTGTTGTTGTTGCTAGAAGTTCTTTTAATACCAATTCAATTTATCCTTTTGTAATGGGTCTGTTCAGGTGTTCTATTTTGGCCTATGTCAGTCTAAGTAGGTTGTGAGTATTTGTCCATTTCCTCTAGGTTTTTATATTTATCTGACTATAGTTATTTATATTTCATTGTTAACCTTCTTTATTTTAGTTGATCAGTTGTGGCATTGCCCCTTTCATCTCTTATTCAGATTGTACCGCGCCCCCCTTTTTTCCTTTGATAGTTTTGCTAGTGTTTTGTTGATTTTATTAACCTTTATGAAGAACCAAGTCCTGGTCTTGTTGATGATATCTGTTTGATGTTTCTCTGTTTTCTATTTCATTTTTTTTCTACCTCAATTTATGTAATTTCAGGGGGTTTTTTGAGTATGATGGGTTTTCTTGCTCTTCTTTTTCCATTTACTGGAGACATTGGTTTAAATAATTCATTACTATTTTCCTTCTCTTTTGATATATCTGCTTTTTGCTATAAATTGACCTCATTATTTCTTTGAGTGTTTTCCATAGTTTTTGTAAGTTGTGTTTTAATTGTCACTTTTTTTCCAAGAAACTTTTTAAATTCATTTTTTTCTTTTATTTCTTCTAGTACCCACTCATGTTCAAGCAGAGTGTTGTTCAGCTTCCCAATGCATGGTTCCCCCCTCCCACTTTATTATAATGTTATTAATTCCTACGTTTGTAACATTGTGTTCTGAGAAGATGCTTTGTATTATTTATATGTTGTTGTTTTTTTTTTGTTTTTTGTTTTTTAATTTAATGATGTTTTCCTTGTGACATAAAATGTCATCTGTTCTGGAGAAAATCCCATGCACATGGGAGGAGAAGGTATACTGCACTTTGGTGGAGTGGCTTAGGCTGTATGTATCTATGAGACTTAATTAGTTTATTTTGTGGTTTATTTCTTCAGCATCTTTGCTGAGTTTCTTTCAAGTTGTTCTGTCTTTTCTTGAGAATGGTGTTTTGAAGTCTCCTACTACTAAGGTGGTGGTGTCTATTTCTTTTTTTTCCAATTCTGTTATGATTTCCTTGTTTATATTGGAGCTCTATCATTTGGTTGTGCTCACCAAGTTGTGCCAAGAAATCTGGGGACCAACCACTTGGCCAACTGACTGGAAGAGATGTATATTTGGTCCCATTCCGAAGAAGGGTGACGCAACAGAGTGTGGAAACTATAGAACGATATCACTGATTTCACACTCAAGCAAGATTCTACTGAAGATTATCCAAAAACGACTGGAACAGTACATCAGCAGAGAACTGCTGGAAGTCCAGGCTGGGTTTATAAGGGGTCATGGTATAAGGGATATTGTAGCTGATGTTAGATGAATCTTAGCTGAAAGCAGGGAATACCAGTGGAATGTATATCTGTGTTTCATTGACTATGCAAAGGCGTTTGACTGTGTGGATCACAACAAACTGTGGCTGATTCTGAGAAGAATGGGAACCCCAGAACACTTGATCGTTCTAAAGTGAAACCTATACTTGGACTAAGAGGCAGCCATCAGAACAGAGCAAGGAAACACTGCATGGTTCAAATTGGGAAAGATGTATGCCAGGGATATATCCTATCTCCATACCTTTTCAACCTGTATGCAGAACAGATTATCCAAGAGGCTGGGCTCTATGAGAAGTGTGGCATCAGGATTGGTGGAAGATTTATTAACAATCTGCGTTATGCAGATGACACAACCCTGCTTGCTGAAACTGAGGAGGACCTCATGCACTTGCTGCGAAGGGTCAAGGACTGCAGCCTTCAGTATGGATTGAAGCTCAATGGCAAGAAGACAATGATTCTTGCCACTGGACCAATTGGCAGTATCAGGATGGATGGTGAAGAGATTGTTAACAACTTTAGTCTGCTTGGCTCCACGGTCAACACTCTAGGCACCAGTAGCCAGGAAATAAAAAAATGTATTGCAATGGGAAAGTATGCTGTTAGGGACCTCTCCAGCGTACTGAAGAGCAATGGTGTCACTCTGGTGACTAAGGTGTGTCTGATACAGGCCATGTCCTTTGCAATCACTTGTTATGCATCAGAGAGTTGGACAATGACTAAGGAGGATAGAAGGAGAATTGATGCCTTTGAGCTGTGGTGCTGGAGAAGAGTATTGAATGTACCCTGGACTGTCAAGAAAACAAACAGATTCATCCTAGAGAGGGTTAAACCAGACTGTTCCTTGTAGGCAAGGATTCTGAGGCTTCATGTGACATACTTTGGACATGTTGTAATGAGGGAGAGGTCCTTGTAGAGGGACATCATGCTTGGGAGGGTGGAGGGATGGCACAGGAGGGGAAGACCCTCTTTGAGGTGGATTGATTCAGTGCCTGGGGTAATCTGGATGGGTGTGTCAGATGCAGTGTGATTGGCACATGGTAGAGCAGGGTTCAGGGCTGTTGTACATAGGGTCGCTATGAGTCACAAGCTACTCGATGGCACATAACAACAACAACATCATTTGGTACATAGGTATTTATTATGGCTATGTCTTCTTGTTCTATTGACCCTTCAAGCATTTTATAGTGACTTTCCTTGTTATTTGTGATGGTTTTTGCAATGAAATCTATTTTATCAGAGATTAATATCACTATTCCTACTTTTTAGGTTGCCATTTGCTTGGTATATTCCTCTCCCCTTTCTTTTTTTTTATCTTTACCTTCACTTTTTCAGATGTCTTTTGTAGCCAGTCTTCTTGCTCACATGATTTCTGCCGAGAAATCAGTCCTTGATCTTATTTGCTCTCACTTATAAGTTACTCTTTATTTCTCCCTACCCACTTTCAGAATTATCTCCTTATCTTTGGTTCTGGCAAATTTGACTATAATATTTCTTCATGCTTTTCTTTTGGAATCTATTCTATATAGTGTTTGCTCAGCTTCTTGAAAATATAATCTCTCATTCTTCATTATTCCTGGACATTTTTTTCTAGTAATTCTTTCACAACTTTCTCAGTGTGTTTACTTGCTTCTCCCTGTTCTGGGATTCCAAATATGTGCATGTTATTCTTTGCTTTATTTTTCCTTCTTTTTTGATTTTGTTTTTTTTGTTCTAGCACAGCAGTAGTGATATTGTTATTTTCTATTTTGCTGGTTCTGTGTTCCATCTCTTCCCTTCTGTTCATATGTCCCTCCAACATGTTGGCACCATCTGAAATACTAGTCCTCCTATTCTAAATTGTGGTTTCTTATTTTTTCAGAGCCTCTAATGCCTCATTTCTTTAATATGCATTTTCTTGGATTGCTTTTTTTAAGTGCTTCTTGGGTTTGCTAGAAGAGGCCTGCAATTCTTCAAATTTATCTTTTACTCATTGAGACTATTCAGTTATTGTTCTTTTGGATTATGTATCAGAAAATTCCATCAGACTTTCTGACTTTAGAAAATCCACTGATACTGTGTCACTTTTTTGATGTGACATCTTGTTTTAGATTGGTGTAGGGTATGAGGTAATCTGCTTCTTCCATGTCATTGTTGTGGCAGAGTTTTTCTATGTCTGAGGCCTCAGTAGGCTTGGTCTGATAACCTTAGCTTAGGAACTCACTGGTCTAGACAAAGGCAAGGCAACTACCTTGCCGGAGTTTCTCTCTGATTTTTTAATTCAAGGGAAGACTTGCTTCAGTTATGGAGAGATACGGCCTGTGAATTAGCAGTTTTCTCTGCCAGGCAACTGTTGTACTTAGGTGGGTCCAAAGGGTCCACAGCTCAAAGGAGCTCATGCTCTGGGAGGGGTAGGAAATGGCTTCACCTGTGATATTGGTGCTCCTGGCGCATTTCGGAGTAGTGATAGTGGGTCATCCTCCTGGCAGCAGGGCCACAATCTAGAACTCTGGACAAGAAAGCATTCCAGGCTACATGAGGAAATTTTTAAGACAGTTGTCTGGCTAATAGACTGGGAGAAATCCATGGCACAGCTGTAACAGCGACCTCCATATAATTTTTAATGCCTGATTTTTGAGAAGTACTTTTCCAGGTCTTTGTTCTGAAGCACTTCAGAGTACACTTGAACCACCCCTGTCCATTAGCAGCCAATCCTTTTAATTTTTAATCACCCAAGAATTTCTTGTAAGTTCTAATTATCCATAACCTTGGTATTTGTTGTCAGAATATTCTTAACCTCAAAGAACAAGTCTCACTTTTCCTGGTACTACATTGATATTTATACACCACCATCCCCGCCTTGCTTTTCTTTGCTACTATGATTGATATTTTAAAAGAGACAAAAATCAATCTAAAAATGAACTTCCTTAGACCACTTAGCCATAAAATTACTTAAATCATCACAGAAGTAGACTCACTGTGTTTTGTAAAAATTGACACAAAATCATTGCTAGGATATAGAATTAACTTTTTAATTAAGGAAAAAATTCTACCCTGAAAGGAAAAAAAGAAACAAGTTTAGAAAAATACCGTTTTATAATATGATAGCTTTCATATCTTTCTCTCACTCTAGCTCACTCGCTCTCTCGCTCTCGCATGCACATGCATTAGCTGACCCTCCATTGGGTTTCAGAGGCTGTATACCATACAGCAGTTGCTTACTCATATTTCTCCTATGAATCTGCTTCTGAATTTGACCTGCTACAGAGACATGCCCTTCGCATTAGCAGGGCAACTTGCAATGGACTATCCCACCAGAACTCCATATGCAACCATATTACTATATACAGAGCTCTGATGATGTAGTCCTTAAGGAGTTGAGCATGATGGAGATTGTGAGAACAACTTAGGGCAGAGCAAGGTTCAGATCTGTTGTTGATAGGGTGATAATGAGTCATAGCATATTTGACTGCACTTAGCAAAAACAAGAAATGCATATATGTTCATTCAAAAGTATAATTTTTTTAACCATCCCAATTAGTTGGCCTAATGCTATTTTCAGTTTTTCTGTTCTACCTCCTTTTTGTTGTCACACAACCTTGAGTTTGAACCAACCCATACATAATCATCCAGTTAGTTTTAAGAGATAATTCTTTGCACAAAAACTGATTTTTTTCTTTCTTTCACAGAGTAACTTGTGAAGGAGAGCAACATGCTTTTGTTACCATGCAGTCAATGTCTTAGTTTGCTCTTCTTACACAGGCAAGAGAATTTTGCCAGGTGGTAGAGATTAGAGGAGGAGATGGATCCTGAACAATAATGTAACACAGTGTACAAAAATTTTAAGGTTTCTTGGTAGAGTCGACTTTAGTACATAGACCATTAAAATGGAGACTGAGGGAGCTCTGGTGGCCTAGTGGCAAAAAGCTGCACTGCAATCCCAGAGGAGTGTGGTTTGAATCCACCAGATGCTCTGCTAGAGAAGAAGGGACAATTTCCTCTTGTAGCAGTCAGATTTGATTGGACAGTACATACATACATACATACAAATAAAGTGTAGACTGAATCTTTTTGTTAGACTGTGAAGAAAGAAAGAAGCAGAGGTGAAGGTAAAAAGTAAACAGATTTATTAAAAACTTACATCCCAACGGGATAGACCTCTTTGCTCTAAAGGGAATATGGAGAAGTAGCATGCTAGTGAATAAGATTATTTTATATCTTTCTCATCTGGGGAGTATTGGGGGCTGGAGTCTGGGCCGAAGAGATGATACCATAGAGAGTGCAAAGTTTAGTTGGCAGTTCTCATCCTGGTCCCTGTCTTCTAACATCATTCATGCAACCATAGTGTCTAATGCTTCTGACATCACTCACATGCCCAAAGTACTAATTCTATTTGTACTTCCTGGTTCCGATGGTTCGTGTAAATTTTGCTTCTCTATATCATTCTTTCTAATACTAATACCTTTGCATTGTCAATACTACTCCTTACTACAAGGAAACCAGAGCTTGTTTAGTGCCTGGAGTCTTAAAAGTTTGTCTCTATTTGACTCTTTCAGTAAAGGAAGGAGTTAGAAGTCAGAGGATAACTGGAGTGTATGTCTCATTGTCTCCATGAACAACTGTTTTTTGTACTATAAGACCAGAAGAACTGAATGGTGGTAGATTATTATTAATAAACATTTTGATGGGAGTATATAGAAGAATCATATTAAACAAGGGGGGGGGAATGTGGAAAAGGATTTCAAAATCTCAAAGAATCCAGACATTCTGGAGTCACTGAGGCTACATGTGTACCCACATCACTTGTGCTAAGACACTTTTTATATTTTAAACAAAAACTTTTCCCAGAGGCTATTTTTAAAGGAAACAACAACATAGCTCAATTTGAGATTTTGTACTCTTAAGAAATATTTATATGAAATTAAATTGACAACAAACTAGATTAGAAGCTCAAAGGGGTCATTTAATTTATGGTAAAGTGTCCAAATAATTAGGGAAAGGATAATGCAAATGGTTGTACAACTGGAAGAATGTAGTTAATAATAATAATAATAATAATGAATTTTACACATTCAAATTGTTGGATTAGTAAACATTTTGTTGTACATGTCATTAAAAATAGTTAGAAGACTTTAAAAATGAAATATACAATGGCAAAAACACCCTACAGCCCACAATACAAGCCAAAATCATAAAGCATGGTTTCTACCACAAATGTGGTAAAAGGATTCTGAGACAGTTACAAAGAGAGGATATGCAAAACTTGACTAAAAGATATTTTCAACTCTAATAATTGGAAGTCATATTTCAAACTAAATTAAACAATTCAATAAGGACAGAAGCTATTTTTCCATTGACCTATACAATTAGAGTGAACCCGTCAAATTTCAAAGGGACGCATTTTAATTTGTAAAAAGGCATCAGACTTCATTTAACACTGTAAGTATTAAAAACTGCAAATAGAAATTTGAAGAATAGCTTTTTAACCTAGTATATGTTAAAACATAGTAGAAATTCACAAAAATTAAGCCAAATATGGCTGGGAAAAAAAGTGAAAAGTAGGCAGTCTCAAGTTCATATGAAAATTAAGCTTGATACAGGTGAAATTTCAAATTCCTAGGTTTACTAAATGTTTTGTTCCAGAGAATATTAAATTTTATATGGCTGAATAAAGAGACCATAAAAGACGAAAAGCTAAAACTTCAAAATAAAGTAGGAATCCTATTAGAACATTTGCAGCTTATAAAACATTTTATAAGGTGGTAATGTTTAGATATATATCTAGAAAGGAATTACTAAGCCTTTCAAATTCTTTTTCACCTCATATTAAGGGCTGAATGAGAGGCTTAGTCACTGTCAGAAAGTTACCTTTAATCCCCAGATTTCTTTATTAAGGGCTGAGGGATCTCAGAAATTAGAAATCAACTCTACCTAGGTTTTCACCTTGGGCTGTCTGAAAGTTGGTGCTTATTGCTCCCTTGGGAAAGAATCCTCAGCTAGTAGTCCCAAAGACTGCCAGAAGCAAAGATTTAAGATTGGTGCTATCAACTTTCTCCACTACGCTGCTTTTAAGACCATAGATGCCACCTGGGACAGAAATAAAGATCTGTTTTAAAGCTTTAAGAAGGACTTTACCGAACTAATTAGAAACAAAAGGACTGCTATTTCCCTTGCTAGAAATATGAGTTGTTCAGATAATTCCTAAGCTTGTTTTTCTGCATTTGAAAGTATTTATTTTTTCTTAATTAGATAAATTTAGTGATAATAAATGTTACTAAAAACCATAAAGTACAATACAGATAAATAAAACATCGCTCTTGCTTTATTTGTAAAACTAAGGAAACTAACAACATTCTTTATTTAAAATAAACTGGCATATATGAATCAGAGCTCTAGCACTTATGAAAAGCAAGATTTGTTTAAGAGAAAAACTTTCTAGTCTTTATTTATCTTTCATCAAGATTCTGAGGCAGTCTTGGACACAAGTGAGTCACTGGAGCAGGTCACAGTTCAAAGTGACACGTAGTTTAATAGGGGAAAGGAAAATGTTAAAATAAGAGAAGTATGCTTCAGCTGATGCTGAGTCAGATCGTTATGAGCAAGACTTGAAACATTTCCACTCTTCATTGTAAATACTTCTAGGGTTTATTCTACTCAAACAAAAAGAATAAAGTTAATAAAGTCACTACAAATTTTATGAAGTGAACAAATGTAACTTTCAAAGGTTTTGACAAGAGTATATATCATACCTTTGAATGTAACTTTTTAGTTTAGTCATTTTATTTTCTATATATAAATTTAAAATAATTTTTTAAAATTATTTTACATTTATTTATGTAATCTTTGCTTTCAAATCCATGTGGATGTTTCACTTGGTAATTTATGTAAAGCATATTCAGTAACGTATTTCTCAAAAGAAAAGTGAACACAAAAAATATTTCTCCATTTCATTTTTTGATGATAACAAAGTTCTACATTGTCATGGACTTTCATAATGAATAACTTTTTAGTTTTAAATACCTAATACATTATATTTCAGATCACAAATTACAATGTAAGTCAAGTTGCAGCCTCTATGAAGTTAAGAGAATATTATGATTCAAATTAAAAATCTCTTCTCTAAGGTTTTTTTCTAATTCTCAAAGGATTTAATAAAGCAAAGGTTTGTTTCACATAATAGTGTCATATAAGGTTAAAATTAATTTTACCTTTAACATAAATGCTTCCATAACCATGAAATAAGATAACAAAGACAATTTTTCTCTATAAAGTTTTTTTATATAATAAAGATATATTTTAATATGCTGCTGTTGTTGTGATTGTTATGTGTCATAGAGCATCCTGTGACTCATAGTGTTCTATCATGTGCCAATCTTACTGTCTCTGACATATCTACCCCGATTACCCCAATCACTGAATCAAACCATCTCATCTAGGGTATTCCTCTCCTGCACTGTTCCTTTACCCTCCCAAGCATGACCTCCGTCTTCAAGGATTGGTCCCTCCTTGTAACATGTCCAAAGTATGTCAGATGGAGCTTCAGAATCCTTGCCTCCAAGGAGGAGCCTGTTTAACCCTCTCCGGTATAAACATGTTCATTCTCTTAGCAGTCCATGGTTTATCCAATACTTTTCTCCAAAAGGCATCAATTCTCCTTCGATCATTTCTAGTCATTGTCCGGCTCTCTGATGTATAGCAAGTGATTGCAAAGATCACAGCCTGCATCAGGCTTATTTTAGTCTCCAGACTGACATTGTTGCTTTTCAGTACGTTGGAGAGGTCTCTGATGACTGACTTTTCCAGTGTAATACGTCCTTAAATTTCCTGGTCTTTGGTGCCAAGAGTGTTAATTGTTGAGCCAAGCCAACTATAGCTGTTTATAATATCTGTCTCTTCACCATACATCACGATGCTCCCAATTGGACCTGTAGTGAGAATCTTCGTTTTCTTGATATAATAAATACATGAAGAAATGTTCAAAACCCCTAGCTCTCTAAGAGAGATGGAAATCAAAACAACTATGAGATATCATCTCACCCCAGTCAGAATAGCAATATTTTACAGAACAGCAAGCAGCAAATACTGGCGATGTTGTGGAGAACCTGGAACCCTTATTCACTGTTGGTGGGAGTGTAAAATGATGCAACCACCGTGGAAGGCGATGTGGCGCTTTCTCAAAAAGTTGCAAATAGAGATACCATGTGACCCAGCAATTCTACTACTGGGAATATACCCCAAAGAGACCATAACTGACATCCAAGCAGATATATGCATACCCATGTTTATTGTGGCTTTGTTCACAATAGCTAAGAGTTGGAAACAAGCTATGTGCCCATCAGTAAACAAATGGCTAGAGAAGCTGTGGTATATTCACACAATGGAATACTACGCTGCATTGAAAAACAAGGAACTCATGCAATATTATTCAAAATGGGTAACCCTGGAGGATATTATGCTGAGAGAAGTATCTCAGTCCAAAAGGACAAATACTTCATGGTGCCACTGTTGTAAAACAGGACTGACCTTGGGGTTGGGAGAGACTGAGAAAGATGGGTTCAATAATGTATACTGCATTGAAACAGATGAGGGAGAAAACTGTTTAAAAGGGATATGTGATTAGGTATTTTTATCATGACTGGAGTCCAGAGCGAAACCTGCTTAGTTGAGTGGACCTGGAGAAAGGATTGTAAAACAATGAAAGAATTTTTCTTTTTCTTTTCCAAGAGGGTAGTGTACTAGGGGGGAGGGGAGAAAACTGCAACAATGAATGAATGGAAATCCAAAGTCTCTGTAAATTTTCATTGAAATTAATGATAATTTTTTAAAAAAATCATAGAGGAATAAGATTAATATTGTATAAACATATATAGTACTTTAATATAAGAAATATAAAATATGTATCATTTTTTAAAAATATAATAAAACATCAATTTATCAAAACTTATTTTTTGTTATCTCTCTCATGAAAATTGTGTGCCTTTGTGCAGACAATATAATGGCTTCCACGAACACCACAAACAAGAATCCACATCACGAACAGCAATAGTGCAAAACCAATTCCTATGAAGTTACTCACACATGCCCCACCTATGCCCCACAGTGCCTTCTCTTAGATTCAGCAATGTGTTGTAATGGCCTCATAAGCTTACAAAGAACACTCTTGTTTATAGGGTATATTAGGAAAGTAACAGGTTATAATTCATGCCAGTGACACTAAAGATGCATTTCTTCAATTACAGAGTTTTTTCCAGTCATGATTGCAGGTAGACCTTTCTCATACTCTTTGCCTCACATTTTTAGAAGAAGCTGCAAGCCCAAGCAAGTGTTACAAAGCTCTCTTTACTCTTCACATGATTTGCCACCCATTCATCTCCTAAGAGCTTAGTTAGGTTCAAAAGTTGCTTCATTCTAGCTCTGTGGCAGTGCAAATTTAGCTCACACTGGTCCCTGGTTCTCTACCACATATGCTCCATGGGTAAAAGACTGGAAATCTCTTCCTGTGTGATTATAGGCTCTGAAAACATGCCGGAGGGTCAGATGTGAGTTTGAGTGTTTGTTTAGCCCACGATGTGCTGATGGTTACACCTTCAATGGCAAGAAAAGGCACAGCGAATCCTTCATGGTATCATATCAAGTATCATTTTTTTATTAGAAGAGGCTATATGAAATCTCTTTCATCCCCTACATTTTAAAGTACATATTATTACATCTGTAAAACTATATAATTTAAAATAATTATACAATTTTTTACAATAAGACTAATGAATTGATAATTTAAGAAAATCATAACTGACAATACATTTCTAATGCTTTTCTCTTATTTTAGTGATATATTTGAAATTGCCATTTATGTTAGTGAACATATCCTACAATCATATATCTACAGATAGGATTAGAATAACTAATATCAATTCAATATTAATCACCTAAAACTTAATGTTATTGTCCTCACAGTAGAAGAAATGAGGAACTATATTTTATTTCACAAAATATTATATGTTAAAATATATCAGAATTTCATACCTTCTATTCAATAAATCTTATTATGAAAACAATTTTTTCTATTTCTCTGGTTTACTTACCAATTTTGAATATATTGTTTTTCACAAAAGATCCTTCCCATTTCCTTCACTTTACACACCTATCAAATTGTGCAACCCTATGATTAACTACCTGCCATCCTCACCCCTCTATTTCCACCCTCCAAGCTGCCTTAAATCCTCTTACTCATTTTACAGTAATGGTTTTATACAATATTTATCCTTGTGCAACTGAGTTAGTTCACTCAGCATAATGCTTTCCAGTCCCTCCCAAGTTAGGTTGTAATTTACAGAATGATTACTCCTGTGTGCTTCGTAGTATTCCATCATGTGAATGCACCACAACTTCTCAAACTGTTTGTGTTTGGACATTTGGGCTGTTTCCAAGTTCTTGTGATGGTGAATAATGCTGCTGTGAACACTGGTGTACAAGTTTCCGTTTGAGCTTCAGTTCTCATTTTCTTGGGGTACATTCCAACCAATGGAATAGCTGGGTCATATGGAATTTCCATGTGCAGCATTGCAGCAGAGGTCAAAGAATGAAAAAACTGAGCAGCAGATAAGTGAGCAGTTAAGTCTGTAGATAATAGGCTTTAAAGGAAATAAGTAGGAGAGAATTCATTGGAGAATTCGGATCACATTTTTGGCTGGATTTTAGAATAAGGAATTCTTGTAATTGGTAGGGATTTTGCCTATGTGGCTACTGAGATTTCTTTTAAAATATTTTTATTTTATAAATAAAAAAATTTCACTCACATATTTTCCTTAAGCAGCCCAGTATTCAGTAAGAAAAAAGCCTCTTCCATATTCATAATTTTATTTTTCTTATGGAATGTATACATATTTGTATTTAGCCTTATATACAATACAATTACTATGATTGAAACATTAAACTAAAAATTTCATAACTTTTAAATAAATCCATTCTCTGACCAAATTTTGTTGAAGATCCTTTCCTACTTGCACTCCCTAGAGCTGTCAGCAAGGTTTGGTGGAATTTGAAGGAATGGAGCTTCTAATGCAGATAATCTTCACTTTCGGAATTATAAGCTGGAAAGGATCTTGAACTCAACACTGCCATTTCAATTCGAATAGAATCCCTCAGACCAAGTGAACACCACCAGCATACCAGCTATAGAGAAGGTCTTACCATCTCCTGGGAAACTATCTTGCTGTGCCAACCCTGTGCCTCAAATGGAAGAACAGAGACACTAAGTCATGGGAAGACAGTCCAGGAGCAAAAGTTCAAAGACAGGACCTTCTTCCAGGACTGCCTCAGAGAGAAAACCTCCCTAAAGCTGTTAACTGGGATTTGGATTTGGAGTCTCCTAAACAGTGAAAATAATCTGTCAGTTTGTTATATTGTGAGAATGATCTGGATAGTGGTAATTATTTTGTTGCTTTCTTGGAAAACAATTCAGAAGTTATCAAACAATATCATTAGTATGACATGCAAGCAAAATACTGCTGAAGATCATTCAAATAGGTTTGGAATAGCACATAGGAAATGCCAGAAGTTGGATTCAGAAGTAGCACCAGGTATATTATTGCTGATGTAAGATTGATCCTTGCTGAGAGCAGAAAATACCAGAAAAATGTCTTTTTTTATTTGCTATGCAAAGGTATATGACTATGTGGATCATAATGAAAATTATGGTTCACATTGAGAAGAATGATACTCCCAGGACACTTAATAGTACTCACAGGAAGTCTATACTTAGAAGTTGTGTGAAAAGAGCAAGAGAACACTACATAGTTTATAATTAAGAAAGATATGCATCAAGGTAGTATCCTTTCTCCATTCTTTTTTCTTTAATCTGTGTGTTGAGAAACTTGTTTGAGAAACTGGACTCTATGAAGAGGAATGTGGCATCCGAATTGGAGGATGATTCATCAATAATCTTCATTAAAACATGACACAAACTTGTTTGCTGAAAGTGTAAAAGACTTGATACACTTGCTGCACAAGATCAAACACTGCAGTTTTCAAGATTAATTCATCTTAATGCCAACAAAACAAAAATTCTTACCATTGGACCTATACGGAACATTATGATACATACAGAAAAGATTGAAATTGTCTATGGCTTCATCTTACTTGGATCCACAATAAATACACTTGACACCAGCAGTAAGGAGAAAAGGAGACATATTGCAATGGAAATATCTTCAGTAAGGGACCTCTCCAAATTATTGAAGACCAATGATACTAGTTTGAAGACTAAGTGTATCTGATTCACACCTTGATCTTTTCAACCATCTTCTATGCATCTGAGAGCTGGATAATAAATAAGGATGATAGAAGTAAATAAGTTGCGGCGTTAGAGGTTGTTATATGCTGTTGAGTTGCTTGCAACTTAGAGCAACCCTATGTACAACAGCTCTGAACCCTACTCTATCCTTAGACAACCTAATTGTCTCTGACACAATCTACTCCCATTGTCCCAGTCACTGAGTCGATCCATCTCATAGATGGTCTTCCTTTCTTGTGCTGTCACTCCACCCTACTTAGCATGATGTCCATCTCCAAGGACTGGTCCTTCCTTGCAACATGCCCAAAATTTCAGAATCCTTGCCTCCAATAAGCAGCCTGGTTTCACCCTCTTTAGGATGAATCTGTTTGTTCTCCTTGCAGTCCATGGTATATTAAATAATCTTCACTACCACAGCCCAAAAGCATCAATTCTCTTTCTATCATCCCTAGTCATTATCCAGCTTTCTAATGCATAGCAAGTAATTGCAAAGACTATGGCATGTATCATGTCAACCTTTGTCTCCAGACCGACATCATTACTCTTTAGTACTCTGGAGAGGTTACTGACAGCTGACTTTCCCAATTCAATTGGTGTTTGATTTCCTGGCTCTTGGTACCAAGAGTGTTGATTGTGGAGCCAAGCAAACTGAAGCTGTTAGCAATCACAATCTCTTCAACATCTGTCATGGTACTTCCAATTGGCCCAGTGGTGAGAATCTTTGTTTTCTTGATGTTGAGCTTCAATCCATATTGAAGACTGCAGTCCTTGACCTTCTGCAACAAGCTCTTCAGGTCTTCCTCAGTTTTAGCAAGCAAGGATGCTTGCTCAAACTGCATATGCTCATCTGCATAATGCAGGTTGTTGATGAGTCTTCTTCCAATCCTGATGCCATATTCCTCCTTACAGAGCTCAGCTTCTAGGATGAAGTGTTCTGCATATAGATTGAAAAGATAGGGGGATAGGACACATCGCTGGTGTACACCCTTCCTGATTTTGAACCATGCAGTGCTTCCTTGCTCTGTTCTGACGACTGCCTTGGAGGAGAATAGTGGATATCTCATAGATAACCAAGAAAACAAACAGATTATGTCTTGGAAAGAGTGAAGCCAGATTTTGCATTAGAAGCAAGGATTGTGAAGCTTCACCTCACATATTTTGTGCTTGATGCAAGATGTCCTTGGAGAGGTACATGATGCTTGGAATGGTGAGAAAACAGTGGAGAGGATGATAGTCACTGTGTCAGTACACCTGACTGAAGTTCTTGCTCTCCTTTCTGAGTTTCAAGTGCTTCTCCAAGGCATAGCCCCTCCTAGCAACATGCCCAAAGTATGGGAGAAGTCCCATCATTTTTTCCTCCAAAGAACATTCCAGCTGTACCCTCTCAAAGATACATGTGTTCTCTTGGTAATCTATGGGATATTCGGTGCTCTTCTCCAAGATCACAGCTCAGTCATCAGTCCTTTCTTTGTTATGCTTATTCATTGTCTAGCTCTCAGATGCATAGCAAGTGATCTGAAAGACCATGGCTAGAATCAGATACACCTTAGTTTAGTACTCAAAGTGACATCATTACTCCTCAATAATTAGGTGAGGTTCCTTACTGCAGACTTTCCCTGTGCAATACATCTCCTGATCTGACTACTGGTGCCAAGGGTGTTGATTGTGTATCCAATTAAGACTAAGTTGTTGACGCTTTCAGTCTTCTTGTTTTGTTGATGTTAAGATGTTATCCGTATTAAAGGCTGTGGTGTTTGATCTTCTGCAGCAAATCTTTCAAGTCCTCCTCACTTTCAGCAAGTAAAGTTGTGTCATATGCATAACACAGGTTATTAATGAGCCTTCCTCTGATTTACCCCCAATTTTTATTGTATATTGGTTCTCATACAAAGTTAGTATGCATTATGTGTCACACTATTCTTCATTCACATTATGTTTCATACAACTATTCCCATTCATTACATCTTATAAAATTAATCACCATTAAACAATATCCACCCTTACTCTGTCTTTCCAGATTCTTGCTAGATTCTTCCTTAGATATTGATGCCACATTTTTCTTCATAAAGTTCAGCTTCTCAAATAATTTACCAGCATACAGGTTGAATAGGTATGAAGAGAGAATACAAGCCTGACACACTCCCTTCTTAATTTTAAATCACTTAGTCTTCCCTTGCTCTGTTTACACAACAGCATACTGGTCTAGGTATAGGTTTCACAAGAGCATAATTATGTGCTCTTGAATTCCCATTCTTTTCATTGTTAGCCATAATTTATTATGATCCACACAATGTAATGCATTTGCATAGTCAACAAAGCATAAACAGACATATTTCTGGTACTCTTTACTTTCAGCTAGGATCCATCTGAAATCAGTAAGTATATCCCTGGAGCCATGACAGCTTCTAAATCCTGCTGGAACTTCTGGCAGTACCCTATCTCTGTAGAGTTCCAGCCAATTTTAATGATCATTAGCAGTATTTTGCTTGCATGTGATATGAATGTCGTTCAATAGTTTCTATGTTCTGTTGGATAATACTTCTTAGAAATGGAAACAAATAAGGTACTCTTTCAAACTCTTGGCCAGACAGTTGTCCTCAGATTTTCTTGGCATAGACTGATGAGTGCATCCAGAGCTGCATCTGTTAATTGAAACAAGTTAATTTGTATCCCACTGATTCCTGCAGCCTTATTCTTTTTGCCAATGCTTTCAATGCAGCTTCAACTTCCTCCTTCATTTCCATTGGCTCCTGCTCATATGATATTTCCTGAAAATTTTCAGTGTCAGACAGTTGTTTTTGGAACAGTGATTCTGTGTATTCCCTCCGCCTTCTTTTGATGCTTTCTGGATTAGTCAGTACATTTCCCATAATATCTTTCAATATTGTGACTTGAGGCTTAAATGAGCTCCCAGATTAAAACAAGCTTAGAAGTAGGAGTGGTACCCACTTCCGAAATACCTTGCCTCTGGAAACTTATGAACTTAGAAAAATAATGAAATTATACAAGTGTTTAGGTATTTCCTTCATAGGGTTGCTATGACTTGTCTACAACTTGGTGGCACTTCACAACAACAACATATACAAAGCTCAGTTGCCCTAGTGGACAGAAAGTGATGCTACCAACCAAAGGTGGGTGATTTTCAGCTGCTGCCTTCAGGTCTGGTTTTAATTGTTTTTGGTCAAATATCCTTCTAAGTGGTATAGCACTGATACATCCATTTTCTGTACAGAGGTAACTCATGGTTGTTGTGGTGCTGAACACTGTGGCATTGATGTGTCAAATGTGATAATGGTTACCCATGCTGGACAGTGTTTGGTGGAGCTTTCCTGCTAAAACAAGCTTGGAAGCGGAAGTGTCATCTACTTTTGAAATACCTTGCCTCTGGAAACCCTATGAACTTTGAGAAATGATGAAAGTTATGCAAATGTTCAGGTCTTTTGTTCATAAGGTCACTATGAGTCATTTATGACCCAAAGACATTTAACAACAACAACAATAACAACAATATAGAGAGAGCTCAGTTGACCTAGTGGACAGAAAGTGATGTTACCAAGCCAAAGGTGGGTAATTTTAATCTGAAGCCCTCAAGCCTGATTTTAATTGGTTTTGGTCAAACATTCTTCTAAGTGGAGTAGCACTGGTCTGTCCATTTGTTGTACAGAGGTAACTTGAGGTTGTTCTGATTCTAAACACTATGACACTGATACGGTTACTCATACAGTAACCACACTGATAATGGTTACTCATGGAGTACAGTATTTGATGGAGCACCCCAATTAAAACAAGCTTGGAAGCAGAAATGCCAGCCATTTCCCAAATAGCTTGCTTACAGAAATCCTATGAACTTGGAGAAATGATGAAAAGTCTTTCATTCATAGGTTCGCGATGAGTCATCTACAACTTGATGGTACTTAACAACAATAACAACATTTCCTCAGCTTGAGAAATGCAGAGCAAGTTCTTTCCTTTTTATTCTCCAATTCCAATTCTCTGCAGATTCCATTATAACATTCTGCTTAGTCTTTCAAGCTGTCTTTTGAAACCTTCTGCTTTCACTTGGCATGTTTTCTCTTTATTTTGACTTTTCAATGCTCGTGGGCAATTTTTAAAGTCTTTTCTGGTGCAAATTTTAGAGTCTTTTCTGATATCCATTCTGTTTAATTCTTTCACCTCTGTCATTTTAATGACATTTGCTCTCTTCATGCATGATATCCCGACATCATCCCATAACACATCTGATCTTTGATCATTGGCACTTAAAATCCCAAACTAATTCTAAGGTTCTGTACCTAGTTTAGCTCACGGTCTTTATTATCACTCGCTATGCATCTGAGATCTGGACAGTGAAAAAAGATGACAGAAAACAAATTGATGTCTTTGAGCTCTGATGTGAAGAAGAGCACTGATCATTCCATGGACTGGGAGGAAAAAAAAAAGTCTTAAAGTGTGTGCAGCCAGAGTGCCTTTTGGAGACAAAGATGAGGAGGCTTCACCTTACATACCTTAGGCATGTTTCTAGGAGGGGCTATACCTTGGAGATGGGCATGATGCTCAGAAAGATAAAGCTTCAGTGGAGGAAAGGAAGACCCTCAACCAGATAAATTGACATAGTGGCAGCCACAATGGGTTCTAACAGCACCTAAAACAACAACTACAACATTCTTTCTTCATTGTTTCCAACTTTTACTTTTCAGTGATCAATCAAGTGTTTGGAGCAATTGGGATCCAGAAGGTAGGTTTGTTTGTTTGTTTGTTTATTTGTTTGTTTGTTTGTTTGTTTGTTTGTTTGTTTGTTTAAATTAAGTCATTTGTGGGCTGCTAAGTGTTTTTTATTTAATTATCAGCCAGTTGTGACCTGGTAGCCTCTTATTTAAACCAATTAGGACCCAGTGGGATCCTTGTGATTAAAAGTCATTTGGGACCTGAGAGCTTCTTGTTTGAAAATGTGGTGTGAAGCTGATTTTCTATTAGAAATACAAACTAAACTATCAGTTTGTTTTATTTGAGAGGAACATTGTCCTAATTGGTACAGAACTTGCCTGTCACTTTATTGTACTGAGATAACTTGTGGGTTGCTGTGATACTGACAGCTATTTCACTGATGTGTGACATGCCATAGGGTCACCCATGATGGACAGGGTTAAGTAGATCTCCCAAACAAAGAAAGAATAGGAAGCAGGATTTGCCATCCACTTCTCAAATAATAACCTCTGAAAACCCTATAAACAATAGATGAATGTGGATATTTATAGTAGTAGTGGTAGAGCCCAGATTGGAAGTCAGTCAAAATGAGGAAAAATAATGGCAAACATCCTTTAATAATTGGAACATTAATGTATATAGCTTGAATGTTGGAAAACTGGAAATTGTGAAAAATGAAATGGAGCATATGAACATCAACACTCTAGGCACTAATGAGATGCAATGGACTAGCTTTGGCCACTTTGAATCAGATAATCACATGGAATACTATGTTGGGAATGAAAAATAGAGAAGTGATGTTGCATTCATAGACAAAGAGTCAATTTCAAATTGTCTCCTGAAATACAGTGTTGTGAGTTATAGTTATTATACAAACACACACAAGGAGGACTTGTTAATATGACGATTAGTCAAAACTACACTCCTACAACTAGAAAGAAAGAGGAAGAAATTTAATGTTTTTACCAAATCTTGCAGCCTGAAGTGATTGAATATGCAATCAAGATGCATTAATGATAATACTTGACTGGAATCCAAAAGTTGGGTGGAAAGAATATTTTTAATATTTTCTTAAAACTGTGCTATGTGCTATAGTCTCAGAATAAAGAAGACATATTTTTAGAAAAAGTTATTTTAAAAAATGTAGAAATTATAAAGCACAGATGGATAAACTTCATCACTCCAAATATAAAAGTTTTACAATAATATATCAAGCCAAACAGCTGTAAACCATGTTAAGGACAAAATCAGATGGATTAATCTGATGTAAATATAACACAAAATTGTTTTTTTTGTTGTGTGCCATCAAGTCAGAACTGATTCATAGTTGACTCTCCAGTGGTTTTCAGAGGTAGTTAATTGCACAGGAGGTGATTTCCCACCCTTCTCTCTGAGCAGCTGGTGGATTTTAAGACACAATAGACTATTTAATATTCAGAGGTCCTACAACTCAAGGGGGAAGAAAAAAGTCTTTCAGCTCACAGCTGATTGTTAACAAAAAATCAAACCGGCCAATCAACGTACACTCTACTCTCAATGAAACAAAATCTCTCCAACAGTTTTCACTTGGCTTTCAATGAAATCAACATAATCTATCCTCTAGAATCCTACTGCTCTAAACTGGAGAGTCCTATGCAGGACCTATGGATTGATAGGAAACATCACTAGACTTATAGGCAACATCTTGACAGATAGCCAGGAGACTGAGATGGTCAACAGCTTCATCTTGCTTGGATGCACAATTAACACCATTGTTACCACCTGTCAGGAAATAAGGAGACACATTGTACTGGGAAAAGCTGCAGTTAGGGATCTCTCCAAATTATTATAAGAAGTTATAATAATAAATAAATTATTATAAGAAGTTACAAATTAAGTCACTTAAATGGTTTGAGCAGAAAAAGAGGCATGTGTAGCAGAAACCAGAAGAAGAGAAGCACCAGAAATATGTCTTACCAGAGTCAGACTCTAAAGGTGATACTGTAAATAGCCAGAGGATCAAACAAGGAAATGCTGGACCTTGGTTACATTGTGTAAAACTTAAAGTGAATTGTAAGTACTCATTGAAGAAATTTAGAAAATAGCCCTCAGCTATACTTAAGGCACACAGTTATCTGCAAGAGCTATTAGACTTATTGGAGAGACATAGATAACACAGTGAAACAATTAGAGAAAATATCAAAAACAGTGGCAGTCCTAGAAATTCTGCACCTACTATGCTGGAATAATTCAGAGACATGTAGAGACGAAAATTCAGGGAATCAGATTTGTAATAAACCATTTGAGATGGTGAAAAAGGGGCAAAGGCTACATAGAAAATCCATTATCTGACTTCTTTTAACTCCACAAAGGGGAATTGTCCCCATCAAAAACATTCACAACCCAAAAGAAATTCCTATGAGACATGTTCCTTTGCCCCCAGATCTCTTCATTGATTGTAAAACCAATTTTACTGCTTTACTAGGTTCAAAATACATTGCAACAGCTCACCAATCACATGGAACCATAACTCATGATTAGGAGGTTATTAAATAAGTTAAGAGGTTAACATTCAAGTTGACAAGATACAATTTCTCAGTCAGGACAACTTCAAAAGCATGCTTGTAAGTCTTTCAGTCTTCAGCTTCCCAGCTTTAGACCAGTTACTAAGCTCTTAGTCCCTTGAGCTATGTAGCATCACCATCCAAGTTAGTTCTCCAGCAAGTTTGGGCTCTCTGCTTCTGATTCTCTAGGGTAGCATTCTCACATCAGCTCTGTCTCACATCAAGTCATCTGATTCTCTGCTGCAACTACTACTCTTCTCCTGTTGGTCTGCCTGGCACAAGAACCTCTGGCCCTGAGATGCACACTGCAATCCAGCTGCAACTTTGCTGGTGTTGAGATTATGAAATTCTGCTTTTTAATCCACTTATTTTCATAACAAAGACTAGTCAATCCCTTTGTGGCTAGATTAATGTACCTAATTTGCACAATTCTGCCCATTTGTGTGTCAAAGTTGAAGTTAATGACTAAGAAAATAATTTTTAAAACTAAATTCTTGACATCACAGATAATATGATGCAGAAAATACTTAGTTTGGTTCTTGTGGGGTTATAAAAATACATTATTAAATATGTCAATATATTGAAGAATTTGAAACATATACTTTTGCCTCATTCCAGCAACATATTTCTAATGATAACTCAGGAATTGTAGAACACAGTGTACAAGAAAAGTAATTGAAATTACAGCTACTTAAATGGAAAAGATAAATAAGTAAAATGTTCAGACCAATGCCTAAAGTGGCGATGTCACATAATGGAGATAAAAATTGTTTTTGGAACCAGACCAGAGCTCAGACCTGAGTTATGTCCCTTCTTGTCATTTTGATCTTGGGCAATATACTTGGGTGTTTTGATCTTAATTTCATCAACTTTAAAGTGGAAATATTCTAATATTTACATAAAAACTTGTTAAGGGGGTTAGTAAAACAATTTGATATATGAACAAGAACTACTGTTTGGCATAAGGTGACAGAAGAGGATATCAGGTTTTGGAACCACATATTAAGTTCAATACCTAATTCTAAACATTGTTGTTGTTGTTATATGTTGTCAAGTCTCCTGTGACTCATAGTGATCCTATGCACTATAGCTCTGAAGCCTGTCCTGTCTTAAGCCAGTCTCACAGACTTCACTACACTTACTCCCATTGCCCTAGTTATTGTATCAATCCATCTCATTTATGGCATTCTTCTCTTGTGCTATCCCTCCACCCTTCAGAGCATTGTCCTTATCCAGTCTGTCTTGCCCACATGCCCGAAGTATGTGACATGGAGCTTCAAAATTCTAATCTCTAAGGAGAAACTTGGTTTCACCCCCTCAAAGTCAGACCTATTTTCTTGGTGCTCCTTGGTACATTCAAGACTCTTCTCCAGAACCACAACTCAAAGACAACAATTCTTCTATCCTCCTTAGTCATTATCCAGTTCTCTGATGCATAATAAGTAATTGCAAAGACCATGGACTGGATTAGGTGCACCTTAGTCTCTAGACTGAAATTGTTGATTTTCAGTGCTCTGGAAAGTTACCTGACAGCAGATTTTCCCAATGCAATTTGCCCTTTGATTTTTCTGACCGCTGGTGCCAACAATGTTGATTGCGGAGCTGAGCAAGCTGTAACTGTTAAGAACCTCAATCTTTTCTAGATCCATCATGATGCTGCCAATTGGCCCAGTGGTGTAAATCTTTGTTTTCTTGATGTTGAGCTTCATCCCATGTTGAAGACTACAGTCCTTGACCTTCTGCAGCAAGTGCTTCAGTTTCTCCTGAGTTTCAGTAACAAGTTGTGTCATCTGCATAAAGTATGTTGTTGATGAGTTTTCCTCCAATCTTGAAGCCACATTCCTCCTCATAGAGCCCAGACTCCAAAATGATCTATTCTGTATATAAATTGAAAAGTTATAGAGATAGAATGCATCCCTGACACACTCCCTTCCTGATTTTAAACCATGCACTTTCCCTACTCTATTATGAGCACTGCTTCCTGGTCCAAGTATAAGTTTCATATAAGCACAATCAAGTGTTCTGATATTCTCATTCTTCTCTAGATTAACCATAACTTGTTGTGATCTACACAGTGAAGTGCCTAACTGACTATACTTTATTCCTTTCCTGTAAAGAGAGGCTGACAACAAAGACCTGTATTATTAATTTTCTATTAATTCATAGAAAATTATCACAATATAAATAGCTTAGAATAACATTAGTTTATTAGCTCACAGTTCTGTAGGTCAGAAAGAAAAGTGGGCTTAGTTGGGTTACCTATTTTGAGTCTCACAGGCCTTAAATAAAAGCTTTAATTAATTTTAAGGCTTGACGAGTGAAAGTCTGAGAGCAACCAAGTTGCATAAGGGTTATTTCCTTTCTCCATGCCTACTCAGTCTGTGTGCTGAGGAAATCACTCAAGAAACTGGATTATATGAAGTGGAATGTGTCATCAATATTGAAGGAAGACTAATAAAAAATTGCATTATGCAGATGACACAACCTTGCTTACAGAAAGTAAAGAGGACTTGAAGCACTTGTTGCAGAAGATCAAGTACTTCAGCCTTTAATATGATTACATTTCAGTATGAGTAAAACAAAAATCCTCACCACGGGACCAATAGGCAATGTGATAATAGTTGGATAAAAGATTTAAGTTGTCAATTATGTGATTTTACTTGGATCCACAGGCATAGTCACTTTAAAAAGTCAAAAGACAGTTTGCATCGGAAAAATTGACTGTCAAGTACCTTTCCATAGTGCTAGTGGGCAATATTGTCAGTTTAAAGACTAAGGTGTGTCTGATCTAAGCCATAGCATTTTCCATTCGGTACTGTAACTATATCTTATGGACTAAATCACTTCACAATTTACTGATTTGTATAATTGACATGGTATTGGCTGAGAAAGAATTTCAATTCATATATGCCTAGCTCAGAATTCAAGCTCATAGCCAATAACAACAATTCCTGAAAAGGAATAAACGGTCTACAATGGTTATTACAGATTTTTTCTTCAAAATGATCTTCTATTATGAGCTATTATCCAAAATTCTTTGACCAGGGATTTGTTTGGGGTTTTATTGTTGTTGTTGTTGTTGTTTTCCTTTCAAGGAACAATTAACATCTTTACAAAGTAGCCTTGAAAGGTAATTTAAGATGAATTGTTTCCAAATGAGATGTAGATTTCTTTTTGGAAATTTGGACACATATTTTGAGAAATTATTAAACTGTTGGTTGTATCTTGTGTATCTTGTGTGCTTTGCAAATGCACCTTAGCACTTTGTATGAGGTAAGCATATAGAATTATTTCACAGTAGAAAAATCAACCAAACAAACCCCCACTTACTTCTTTTGGTCTTTGAATATTTCTTATAATCCACCTTTGTGAAGGCTACCTATATATGGACTTAGAACAAGATGAAAAGAGTACCATAAATATAAATGAAAGAAAGTTTCTGGAATCTTTAGAGGGAAAGACATTATTGGTAGATGATCACCAGCAGTATTCACTGCTAAAGCATTGATTCCAACTCAAAGTGACCCCACAGGACACAACACAACTGCCCTCTGAGTACCAACCTTTATGAAAGTGGATTGTCTCTTTTGTCCCCTTTGAAGCAGCTAGTATGTTCAAGTGGCTTACCTTTCAATTAGCATCCAAATGCCTCAAAATCCACTGTACTGCAAAGAATCCATCACTATTAATAAGAGGTTAAAAACAACAACCAAAAGCCCTTACAACTTTGCACAAGGAGGTATGGTTCCAGGATAATTTATCAAACTTTGATGTATACATAAGATTTAATGTGAAGGCATCTAACTGGCAACATCATCCAAAATTATCTTTCAGGAAGAGCAGAATAGCATTACCGTCACCTTTCCGGGTATTTGGGCATAGAATATGCATTTAATGTAGTATTATGCCCTCTGGAGTCGTGAGGAAAAAATGTCTTGCAAGTGAAAGTAGAAAGAATTATTACGTACACACAATGCCTACCAAATAAAAAAATAACTTCCTAACAATGAAAGAAATTTTTTTAAAGAGAAAAACAAACTGGGAGGAGGGGTGGGCAGGGAGGAAAATTTACAACAATGAATGAATGTGGAAAGAATAAGTGGAAAGAATATGCTTAAAAAATATATATGTTACATAAAAAAAAATAACAAAAAAATTTTGAATGGGACACAAAAATGTTGACTGCCTTTTCAAGACTCCTTAAATTTTTTATTAGAGACAGAGTGGTTTCTAAATGCATTTTTGAGGTTCTATTATTTATGTTTGAGAATTCATATGTCATAACTAAAATTAGAAATTTAATTTCAATATATTAAGAGTTATTTTGGGGGACCAAGTTGCACATAATCAAAAGTATACTTTTGCATTTAAATGACAATGTACTAGAAAATGAGAACTTTGTTGTTGAAGATAATCTTCAACAGATCTACGCAAGGACAGCTTTTTATAACATTCATAACGTTAAGAATGAAAAGTCAGAGTAAAAACCTTTGTTTCCTTTACCAAGTAATTGTTTTTTAACTGAAGACCAAAGAAGTGATCTAAAACATATCTTATTGTAAAGAACTCCCTGTTCCGCCCCCCTAGTATACCTTAACTTTAGGCCAGAGGTGTGTAGATTAACATGCATCCTAGGTTTCACTTCAGATTTCCAAGGTGGATAGAAATGCAAATGTAAATAGCTCAACAGATACATTGCCAATAAATCAGTTAGCTCTTCCTTAGTAAATTCGCCTATCAACTATTTGCCTTCAGTAATGGTTTCCTCTATATCTCTTTGTTTAACTCATCTTACCAGTGTAGGTAACTCAAAAGCAGCTGCTTGGTTTCAGAGACAGATGAGCAGTTCCCTCTCCTGCGGTTTATAGTCTCTACTACCCTCTGAAATGACCCTTCAGATGATGAGCTTGTTCTGACTCATAGGTATACAACAACAATATACCTGTGTATGAGAAATTTAAAGAGGCAAGGGGCACAGGAAAGTGAGAGGGGGTCTGAGAGCAAAGAGGGAGAGGGAGAGGGAGAGGGAGGGAGAGAAAGGGAGAGAGAGGTTGATATTTTGGTACCTGAAATTGCCAAAATAGAATTTAATCCATATGCTGTAAGCAATCATTCCAACCAAAAACACAGAGAATGCACTTATTGCCTATGGTCTGTTATTTTTGGTTCAACTATTTTCAAAGAAACAAACAATCTAACCAGGCAGTAATATCAATTCCTATATTACTTTTGGTAGGTGGCAGGGAAATTTGATCCACCTTATTGAACTTCAAGTATCTATCCTGGCATTCTGATTTATTGCTCTGTCCCCAAATTCTCCACTCAATTTTTCATCTGAAACAGTTGTTCACATAATGGGATGTTTGTCTTCTACTCACTTGCCCTGCACCTTCACCCCTTTGCCCTCTGAAAATGTGATCTCTTTCCCCCACTGCCTCCTGACCCCAACCCCATGGAGGGCTGGATTTAACTTGACTGCAGGCTGAACAGCAGAGCCGCCCTGTCTTTACCGATTAGAGTCTAGCTGCTGAGTAGGTTGCCTTTCCGGAGAAAACCAGGACAGTTCACTCTGCAGAGCTCTTCTTCTCACGCTGCATCCTTTCTGCCCCAAGAGCTACTTTTCAAAATCTTTTAACTTCTTTTTCTGGCCATAGTGAGGGAAGACTTTAGGGGAATCCTTAACGTGGTTAATTATACAGTCAGTGGCGAGTATCAGAGGAAGCTCAGACACCAGATGCGAGGACAGATTTCCCCCTCACATACCACGCTTTAATACCAGAGTCACCAGGGTGTGCGCAAAAGGTATAAACCAAATAGGAACTTCTGAAATTGTTGGCAGGTGCCAGGGTGTGGCTGTGGTTGTCTTCCAGTTGAAAGAGCCAGAAAAGGGAGAAGGGGAGGGTGAGTGTTGAGGAGGAAGGGATGGTGGGGAGGGAGAGAGGAAAATGAGGAGAGAGAGAGAGAGAGAGAAAGCAAAGTGAGGAGAGAGTGTGAACAGAGAATAGAGAAAAGAGGAAGAGAGGAGAGACAGGAGAAGAAGAGAAGGGGAAGAGAGACAGAAAGAAGAGAGCGGAGAGAAAGAGAAGATATAAGAGAGAGAATAGAAGGGGAGGCCAGGGGGGAGGGAATAAGGAGGGCGGGAGGGGGCGGGCGGGCACCAGGGGAGCGGGGAGCGCGCCTGCGAGGCTCGGGCTCACACGCACGCCTCCTCTGTTTGTACACAGTTCGCTCTCGGCCGCCCGCTCGCTCCCAGCCTGCTCACGCTTCATTGTTCTCCAAGTCAGAAGCCCCGCAGCCGCGGCGGCGAGAGCAGCGCGAGCTGACCGCTGGCCGCCCGTCTCTCCACTAGGCGCCCGGCTGACCCGGAGCCGCCTCACCGGGCCCCGCCCCGCCCGCCTTGGACAGACCACCACATCTTAGGGCTCAGCCCACTGACGGCTTCAGGGAGCTCGCCCTCCCCTGTGCTCCGGAGCGTTGGCAAAAGGAGAGGAAAGATTCGCCACCACTCTTTCTAGCTCTCTCCAAGAATTTGGTGAAGGCAGCGCTGCGGGGGAAGAAGACATCTTCTTGGATTCTCTGGCAGGGGCGGGGTCTGCCACTGCCCGGCGTTGCCACATCGGCAGAGCTGCCCTCCGCACCGACCCCTGTCCTGCTGGGGTCACGTTCCGGAGAAGGGATCATGACTCGCTCCGTAGCCGCTTGGCTCTTGGTCTTGCTCAGCCTTGGTGTCCCTCAATTTTCCAAAGGTGAGGTGGCGCGGGACTCAGGCACTGCGTCCGGGGGCGACCAGATTGGTCCCTTTAGAAAGGAGGCGCGGAGGGCCGGGTTTGTCCCCCTGGCACGCCAAAAGTGGCAAACGTTGCCGACTGCGCGGAAGAGGCGGCGCGCACTGGGCTCCTTGGGAAAGTGTTTGCAAAGTCGGATTAGAGTGCTCAGAGCTGAAGGGGGAGGAGGGTGTGAGGTACACAGATGAGATTGTAAAAGGGTGAGCAGAAGGGAGCAGGAGGAGATCGCACTCTCCAGAACCCGAGACCCTGCTGCCCCTCTCACTCTTAGGGTCACCCCTTGAACTGTCACAGAGCAATGTGGGCGTTGCTGTCACCATTGCCTGGCCGGGTCTGGCGAGGAGCCCTGCAAGACTTGATGCTTGATGCTGGAGGACAGAGAGTCACAGGGCCATAGGTCTCCCAGCTGGGGTTCTTGGGCACAGGGGAGGATCTGAGCTAATAGTAAACTGATGCTGAGAGTTTTGGCCACGAGTAAGGTAGAAACAGGCTTATAGCAGTTCGCCTTTCTTCCACCTCCCCTTCCAGGCTCTCAGCGAGGGAGGATCACACCACAACCCCTGGGATCCTTCAGCAGCCCCATGCTTTGCGCTGCACTCTGACTGGTTACAGGCACAACTCTTGGTAATAGTGCCAAGCACAGCCACCCTAGCGCCCCCGCCCAGGAGCAGAAAAGTTGTTGCGAACTGGTTTGATCAGCCTTTCCAAGACTTGCATGAAATACATAAGCTAGTGATACAAAATTGCTTGACTTTGACATCTTTTGCTGAGTTGGTATAGGTTACTTCCAGATCCTCTGCAGGGTGTGGCTTGCCATTGTAAGCCTTGGTTTGAGCCTGTGTCTTGGGCGTCCCCCAGGGCTAGAGTGGTGCCCCAAAAGGACTGGGGAGTCCCTTGATTTCTGGGGAGGCCACGCGAGGGGGAGCTGCGACCCTCCTCAAAGATGCAGGCGGCCCTATGTAAGGGCTTAGTACATAATAAAACCCTGCACAGACTGTTTGAAGTGGAGAGTTGAGCACCCTATGAGATTTAAAATGTACCTCCAAAAAGGATACTTGGGTTAAAAAATGCGTTATCTTGAATCCACTGAAAATTAAGCATTGCATAAATATTCTACACCATGCATCCATGCACCTATCCATTTATGTATGTTAAGGGGAAATTGTGGACTTACTCTTTGCCATGGAAGTGGGTTGCTGTTGGCCAGATGCCCTGGCTGCCCTCCCAGCAGAGCTCCATAGTCTCCCATTTCCTGGGCCTCCCACCCTCTCCTCAAGCGTGCCTGTTTTGCCCAAGGTAGATTTGTGTGTGTGTGTAGGTGTGCATCTGGGCTGCGTTTACAAAGTGTCCTTCCAGTTATCAGGCAGAGGCAGCCCCTCCACTGAAGGTTAAAGGGTGGTAATAGCTCTGTAGGTGCTCTCTGGAGTTCCCCAGCGGTGTGAAAAAGATCATGTTCCCAACGCTGATAATTTTGTCTTCATTTCCCCTCTGGATTCCTTCTGCACTTTGATCCCTTAGTAGAACGGGCAGAGCTAGACTGCAGGCACTCCCCTCTCCGCCTCCCTTCCCCGCCTCCGCTCCCACCCCAAACATGAAAACACACACTCACCCACTCACACGCACCTACATGGAGCCACCGCTGCCACCACCATCTGTCCCCGCGCTGAGGTGGAGGGCGTGAGGTGGAGGAGGAGAAAGTGAGTCTAGCATCTGTAGTGGCGCCCGCTTTGCTCATTCTGGTTTCAGAAAACCCAGCACTATCCTACCCCTGGGCACTGTTAACCAAACCTGACAATCCAAGGATGGAAGTGGGGGTTCAGGGTTTCCATTCCTGCCCTCCGGGACAATGTTCTGTTCTCTGGCAGCTGTGCACTCCGTATTCTTCACAGATTTCCCACCCCCCCCTTTCAGCTGGCCTTCGGGGAGAGGTAGAGAGCTCTGGGAAGGGAGGAAACAGACCATTTTGCGTTAGATCTTTTTGTTAAACTTACACCTCCTAATTTATTCTCCCTCAGCTCTCCAGAAGGCACAAAGCATTTTTACTGACAGCTACATACAATTAAACTTTGGGTAAACTTACTGAAACCAGTGTTAATATTGTCAAGTTTCTTTCCACACGCCAACTGTCCCCTTCTATCATCTAATACACCGTTTTAGAAATTGGTATTCTCTCCATTGGCGGTTTGCAATTTATGTGCATTAATGTCTGGGATTTGATCAGGATTTGCAACTCCTCTTATTAGTCATTTTTGTTTTAAAATTAAACCAATGGATCAGTCAGATTGAATATTTTATTAACTCTTAAATTATTCATCATTATGGGTTGCTCTAAAAAATCCAATAACATGCATACAGTTGCAGCAAGCACGTGACATCTTATGCAATCTGTTTCTGTGCCTGCAGTTTGTGCCTGAAGTCTTTAAGCAAATGGCACTGTCTAAAAATGTCTAGACATGTCCTAAATACTATGAATCATTGGCAATGCATTTCCCTTTTTAGAAGATCAATGGCGATTTTTAGTTACTACTGAATGAGAGAGAATAAATTGATATCTGAACAGTCTTACTCCAGATGACTATACTGTACTTCTGTGATTACTGTACTATTATGTATGTCCAAATAACGAGCTTTCTGTGTCATTTATTACTACACATTGGTGTCTCCATTACCTAATAAACAGGAACCTTTACTCTCTAGTGTAACAATAAGTTCTAAGTTTATATTTTAGATGAAACTTTTAAAGATAATTTTGAGATATACAAATAAAAATTATGCGAAGAGAAGATATTCTTTTGTGACGTTTTGTTGCATTGGTCATATCATAAGTATATCATAATGATTAAAAACATATTTTCCCCAGTAGTTCTGAAAAGGGTTTTCTAGTTATTGTTACGTATTTCCTTAGAAATGAAATGTTATTTGTTTTAAATATCTCTACTTGGAAAAAATTACTACTAAAAATAGTGAAAATTTAAAATAATTTATTTTTTCATCTTTCATGTTAAAGTTATAGAGATCTCCAAATGTGGGAAAATGTATTGCATTTCTGAACTCTCCTCTAAACAAAAGTTCTGTTCTGCTTTTGTCAAATATGTTGGCACAAATGTACCCAGAACTCAGGATGTTTTTAACAAACATTTTAAAAAACCTTGTTTTCCATTTGATAGATAAATGTTACTTCTATCAAAAAAGAGAATGCACTTGTGGCCTAGTTGTAAGAATCTGTGCTTCAATCACAAGGAAAAGTGGTTTCTAGCCACCATTTGCTCCCCAGGAGAAAGATGGTCAGTTTCTTCCTGTGAACTTTGCTGAATCTGAAAACTCTAGAGGGTCAGCTCTGAGTTGGTTCTTAAATGAGCATAATTTGTTGCTGTTGTTAGGTGCGATCAAGTTGATGCCTACACGTGGTGATGCCATGTTTAACACATTGAAACTACCCACTCCTGCTCACAATCTCTATATTTAAATCCATTTTTGTAGTCACTGTGTCAGTCTTGCAGTGGTGCTTCATCTTTTTGTTTCTGCTTTCTAAGCATGATATCCTTTTCCAAGGACAAGCTCCTCTTGACACACATTATGGTTATTGTTAGCTGCCTTCAAGTCCACTATGATTTATAGTGCCCCTATATTTAAGAAATCAAACCTTATCTTAGTCTGCACCAACCCCACCATCTGTGTTGATCCATTTCTTTAAGGATCATGCTCACTTTTGCTGATTTTCTCCAGCATGATGTATTTTTCCAAGGACTGGTGCCTCCTGACAGCATTCTGAAAGTACGTGAGAAGATGTTCCACCATCTTGACCTCCAAGGATCATCCTGGATGCAGTTCTTCCAAGTCAGATGTACTTGTTCTTTTGACAGCCCATGATTTATCCAATGCTCTTTGGTGTCACCACAAGTCAAAGGCATCACAACATTAGTAATTAAAAGATTGAGTTTGGTTGTTTTTTTTTTTCTGGAATGTAAATAAGTAGTACACTTTCTTAATTTCATTATGCCAGTTGTGATGAACTTTTAGAGACCATTTATTTTTATAACTTTTCCTCTTCTGAAAGTTTTGTATTATGAAATGCTACTTTTGTGTATAATTTCAAAGGCATATCTGTTAGCATTAAACTGCTAACAGAAAGGTAGGTAGTTCAAGCACCTGTTTTTCTTCGGGAGAGAGATGTAGCAGTTGTCTCTGTAAAGATTTATAATCTTAGACAGTCAGTGGAGGGTGCTACTCAGCCCTATTGGGTGTCTATGAGTAGAATCCATTTAGTAGCAATCAGTAGGATGATTTAAGTTCATTAAATTTTTACCCCACAACCAACCTCCAGAAATCAAAACAATGTAGGTATACTTTGAAACTCACTGATTAGTAGGTTCATTTATTGTTGTGTACCATTAGTCTGGAACTGATCTCTAGCTGATTCTCCAGCCAGTTTTCAGAGATAGTAAATTATGCAGGGGGAGATTGCTTATCTTTCTCCCAAGGAGCAGTTGGTGCATTAGAACCAATGGAGTTGACAGTGCACTTCTTTACCACTAAGCCACCAAAGCTCAAGTAGTAGGTAGTGAAGAAAACAAATGATAGCAAATTTTGTAAATATTTAAATAGTATGATAACTTCCAAACTTGATAATCACTGCACTCCAAATATAGTTTGGTTTATTGCCAAAGTGGTCAGAAAACTAATGTCATTGTGGGAGGGGAAAAGGGGGAGAAAACGACCTAAAATACTTTTTTAATTTAAAGGAAGAATAATTTTGTTAATTTTTTATTATAACCCATATAGTTAGTATGTTAATTAACTAAAATAAAATATGCATTTATTGGCAGCATCAAATGAATTCAACTAAAATGTTATTTTTGTTGGGTGCCATTGAGTTGAATGATTTATAATAACCCTGTGAACAACAGATCCAAACTTCCCTACCCTGTACCATCCTCACAGTCTGTCACACTGGAGCCCATTGCTCCAATCACTGTGTAAATCCCTCTGACGGAGGTTCTTCCTCTCCTTCACCATCTCCCCACTGTTCCAAGCATGATGTCCATCTCTAAAGAATAACCTTTCCTAACAACATGCCCAAAATATGCAAATGAAGCTTCTCCAACTTTGCTTCCAAGGAGCACACTGGCTGAACCCTCTCCAAGACATATTTATTTGTTGTTTTGGAAGTCCATGGAATATTCCTGTAAAATGTAGCAATTATTACTTTTTTATATGATTTCTTAAGTGATGTGCCAGGCATTAAGCACTACATAATGCTTAAATTGAGAGCTTTATCCCTCAATTTTCACTGAAAAGGACTCTGAAAAGTCTTTAATTTAATATAACTTTGAGAGGGAGAAGAAGCAGAAAAGGAATCAATTGTGCCCCCACTAGCACTAGTTATATCAAAGAAATATAGGACGTGAGCTGGTAAATGAAGGTTTTCAAGTATAGATATATTTTTGTAATCTATTTGAAAGTGGTAATATTTATTATATTTCAGTGCTTCCCTGAAAAAGAGGAGGATAGTGGGTTGTAAGGGCTTATTTTTTTTTTATCACAAGATTTTAATACCATTTCCAAGATTAAGGTGTTGTTGTTTTTTTCTTTTTTTGGTTGAAACCGTAACTTTTCATTAATGGAAGATTTTTTGAAAGAAGTGAAAAATAAAGTAATAGAAATTTTAATACTATTAGTGGGGCTTATTTGTCCCAAGGAGCCTCTCTCTAATCTTTAGGTGCAGAATGAGACCAGTTTCTTCAGATGCAGGCCACTATACAGATCTCCATGAGAGGGCAGCTTGCACTAAAAATGGGATAATATCTTCCCACTAAAGTTTAGTGGTGAAAGATGCAAGTGGGCATTGTATGTCCCAAGAGTCACAAAGGGATTGTCAAATAGTTGCTCTGACTTCCACAAACAAAAGGACACATCTATATCTTTATTTTTAGGAAACAAATATACAGTGTTCTTAAAAATCTGTTCCTGTTAAGAGTCTTAGAAGGCTTTATAAAGTTTGAAGTTCATACCAACAACAACTTGACAACAGCTGATTTTATTAATATGTAGCATGATATATGTATTTATATGACTGTATGTTTATCTATATTTTTACACATCCATCCTACTCTAAGCGTAGTATGTATGCAGTTTTTTCCCCACGAGAGGATAAAGTACACATTTCCTGGAGCTTGTGTATTTCCTAAGATCACCCTGAAATAAATGCAATGGCCAAGAGAAAATAAATCACTTGTTAACCAAAACTTTGTCCTTATCATTTTGACCAGTTTATTCATCCTTATCTATTGGATGCCTATTGTGTATCCATAACTGTCAGTGATTTGACATCGTTTATTTGTTTTTAACAGTCCTTTAACAGATAACCTTTCCTCTCAAATTACTTCTAGCAGCTGCCGGTATAACCCGTAAAGCCATGTTAGAGATTGGCCATTACACACTTCCACAAGTTCTGTCAGTTTTTATACAGTCACTGGCATCATGCCAAGCTGTCTTCCTTCAGTGACATCCCTTCTTTTTCAGAGTTCTCCTAAAATAAAAATGCTTGCTCTCTCTCACTTGCCATTTTCTTGTTGGATAACAACTAGTGTGTAGCAGCCACTATGAAATTGATGCAGCATTCTGTTATTATTACTAACAGGGTACAAACTTTGTTTTATTTGTGATTTAGTTGTGCATGTATTTCAGGTGGTGGGGAGTTGGGGCACCAAGTGATGATAATGCTTTTTTTCCCTTCTTCCTAAATCCCAAGATTCAAAGCATAAATAGAAATAAATTGACATCTGAATTATGGAGCAACTCAAGAGTGTTTACATATTAATTTGATCACAGTGTTCTGCTAAAACTATCAACTCTATCATTTATATCCATCCCACTCATGGAGAAGTCAATTGCCTTGCAGCTGCATCCATGTAGAATATAGCTGAGAGCTCAGAAGAGAGCATCACAAATTGCTGGCCACCCAAAATAGATGACACATTTAGACCTTAGATCGTAAATCCTGTCTTTCTTGATTTTAGATTCTTTGATCCCTCTATAAACTAGAACCAGGGAAAAAAAAGAAATACGAGATAGTAGGTCAGGTTTAATCAGAGCAATAAAATATGGTAACCATTAGGCAAAGTGGAGATGGAGAAAAAGGCTTGTAAAAGACAGTGATATCATACAGGGTGAAAAAGGTGGGGTTATTTATTGTAAATGAGTTTGAGAGAAGAGAGTTAACAGATCAGAAAGCACTGTTCCCTGAGAGGATATTACAGTGATTAATGCATTAATGATCTTGCATCCTAGAAGAAAGCCCACTAAAATATGTTCAACATGTTCTGGGTGCAAAAGCAGAGGGGTATATATTCGATTTTAAAAAGATTTCGTTTCTAAAGCTTCAAGTTGCAAACATTCGCTTAGTGATTTAATCGGATGTCAGATTCATTAACTTAGTTGAAAAACTTAACTTACTAATCATACTAGAGAAAGTGTTATTTTAAATTTAATTGATTTTTTGAAAGAAATGAATGAAAGTATCAGAATTTTGTAGAAAAGAATTACATATCATAATGCAGCTACAGTAGCCTGAAGTTATTTGAGTGTATACTGAGGAAGTATTGCACCCTTGGTTTAAAATATGCATTGCTATAATGATAACAACTGCAGAGGATCTGTTCAATAGAAGATTTGTGGTGCAGAAGTAGAATGGAGGATTTGTGTGTAAGTATTTGGTGAAGGCCTTTTAAGCCTTAAAGTGGTTTTGAATGTGGTTGTTACTGTGGGGAAAGGAGATTAACTCTGTATCTTAGCTACATTTTTTTTTCTGTTTTCTAAAACAGGTCAATATCAATGTGATTTCTTTTTAAGGAAGTTTAATGTAATATTCCATAAACGTAAAACTCGAGATTTTTATCTCAAGTTATTTAATCATGTGTTTAATTTAAAGGTAATCTTTAAATAGGGGTCATGTCCCCTGTCAGATTCATGCTTGGCATTTGATAAAGCAGTTTCTATTTGGGATATAAGATCATCTTTTAAGTCTTTTCTTGTGCTTATGATAGGAATTCTGATTGCATTTTACTAGTATGGGAGTTTAAGTGAAGACAATCAGGGTAAAACTGTGTTCATGACACTTGAAGAGTCCAACACAGTCAAGTGGGGAATATTTTTATCTAAAATTAACTAATCACTTTCTAAGCGCTTGTGGGTTAACCTATAGGGAATTATGCTTCTAAGCAAAGATTGCGCCTCTCTAGGAGTTCAGATCCACCAGTGGCTCTGTGGAAGAAAGTCAGTTTCCTTTTCATATGATGTACAGCCTTTTGCAATTCTGATCTGAGTCAGTCCAAACTGTATGACAATGAGTTCTTGTTGTTGTTGATTGCCTTTGAGTAGAGCAAGACCCCAAGAACAAAAGGCCTGAATCACCTCTACAATCATCAACATTTATCAAAGTTCTTAGAATTACCAGAAGCATATTATTTAGGAAATAGATGTGAGGGGTGGTTTGTTTTGTTTGTAATGTAAGGACAACTCCATCTATTAGCATATGTCCACTGTGTTCCCATCTGTGGTGGCTTTCCCCCTAACATTTTACCCAATACATGCTACTGAAACTCTTATTCCCATTGTTTTCCTCCTATTGTTTATTCATGTTTTATTTTTCAGAGTTCAAACTTATTCTTATAAATGTTCGTTTTTTTCTGAAATTTTACCCACATGTGAAAGGTGAAATAAAGTAAATTTACATTCAGAATACTTTGATTTTTATACTTTGAGTTTTACTTCATGTTGTATATTTTCCATCTAGGGCTCAAAATACTTCTAAGGAAAACAAAACTAAAGTATAATCAAACCATCTCACTACAGATGTGAGATATATATATATGTAAAATATATATATTGCATTGGGCTATTTATGTTATGATAGCAATCTTCCTTAAGAAATACTTTCACATTTTAAGCAGCATTAATATGTTTATACTAAAAATTAGGTCAAAAGTAGTTTAGAGAACAGTAAAAGCTTTGTTTCTCACTTTATTACATAACTATTTTTTTACAATCTGTGCTGTAGAATAAGTCTATTTTGAAAGTGTTTCTCAACCATTCTTAAAGAGAACTGTTAAAAAGGAAATGTTCAAGTAGTAGCAGGATACCAAGTATGTTTATCATCCATCTTTAAGAATAATAATTTACCACTAAATGAGATTCTTTTGTTATATACAGTGTTGTAACATTTTGCTAACTTAATTTTGAATTAGAAAGACATTTTCTGGAAGCATTCTATTCTTTCTTCTTTTCAGTTGGGACCTGCCACCTTCACATTGTCCATAAGTGTTTTGTTAGATAATGTAACAGAACTTATCCTTCTTAAGCATTTGTTAATTGTGCACTATGTTTCTCTTATTTAATAGTCTTTCATTCTCAAGGTGGTATGAAACAATGACTGTTTTGGAGAACTGCTATAGCAAAATACCCCTAAGTGGTGGGATTCTAGAACAACCAATTAATTTTTTGGCAGTACTGGAAACCAAAATCCCAAATCAGTGTCTTGGTTATGTTGATTCTTTCTGGAAGCTTTGAGATTGAAATCATTTCACGCCTGTTTCCTGGTTTCTTGTGGCTTCTGACTGTCCTTGTCAATCCTTTGCTGCTAGAGAGACGTCTGGCTCTGTTGTCATGTAACTTCTGTCTTCCCGCTGGGTAGTTAGTAGTTCTCTTCTTTTATGAAACACCACTCAGAAGAGATTAGGGCTAGTCTGGTTTGATTTAACTAATCAAATTAATCTGGTTTGATTTAACAGATAATGTCTTCAAAGAAAGATCCTATATTCCCCTCTACAAGATCACATTTTTTAGAGTTGGGACTTCATTTTATCTTTTTGGGATATTTAAGTAAATTCATAACAGAAAATGTAATTAAATTTGTTGCTCACATGTGGACCCAGACAACAAACCCAGTGAGATGCTAAATAACTTCCCAAGGTAATTACAGAATTACAAATTGAGTAGTAATTTAGAATCTAAAGAGCTTGCATTTAGAGCCTATGTTAATTTCTAAACCATGCTGTATGCCAGTGGGCGATTCATCCTATTTATCAAAGTTGTTTTGTGAAACATTTTGTTATTTGTAAGACATAGATATATATAATCACCATTTAACTAGTAGTTATTTTGAAGAGGATGAGTTTTACTTACTATTAAGATGAAAATATTTTTAAATTGACAAAAATGTGACTACTAATGCCACTTGTATTTTCTTTTTTTACATTGAGAAATGAAATTTAGACAATGCATTTTAGCCAGAAGAAGAGAATGTTGCTTTGAGAATGTAATGTATCAGCCACAAGAAAGGCAAAGCTGGAAAGAAGAGTGGCATTTAAGAAGTCATTCAAAGTACTCCTTCAGTGTCTGGATATTTAATCTTGTTTCAACATAATTTTATAGTATATTTTGTTTTTCTAGGATTGTATTACTTCTTTATATTTTATTTGATTTTGTTTGTTTCATGAGACTCTCAGGAACATGATTTAATCTCTAATTTTTCTGATTAATATTGGAGCACCCCATTCATATAGTAGCAAAGTCTTTGCTTCTGTGAGTCTAATCAAGGCATTTAATTTGCCTTTCATAACTTAGTAATTTAGTTTTATTTCTAATCTGACTAAGGAATAATGAGTATTGGCCAATAAAAAATATTAAACAATCTAAAAAATATGTCTTCTCATTTCTTTTAACAAACAATTTAACAAAAATATGGTTTTGTTTTTGGTTTTATGTTTTTGGTATTTTTTTTTTTTTGCTATGAGAACTAAACGTAAATATTTTTATAAAGTTCTAAAAAACTTAATAATTCAAATATACATGCTCATTTATTTTTTTACCTGGTATTTAATTACAATCAATGAAAAACTAATTAAACTTTATGAATTTTTTTTCTTTCTACTCCATGGAACATGAATAAATAAAATGTTCACAATCTTATTCTATAGATAAGAAAATATTTTTACTAGCAACAGTGAGAGTTGTATGCTTACCTATGTTTTTGCAGCATTATTTCTAGTTATAAAAAGATGGAAATAATCCAGGTGTTCAACAGCATATGAGTGGAAAAACTATAGTGCATACACAAATGAAATACTATGCAACACTAATACGTAATAAAAAAGTCATGAAACCCTATTACATGCATGAATTTGGAGGACATTGTGCTGAATCAAATTAAAAAAAAAAACACCACAAAAAAACAACCACCCCATAATAACTAAAAAAAAACCCCTCTACTTATTGTTGTTGAGTTGGAACCAACTCATAACTGACCCTCCTGTGGGTTTTTGGAGGCAGTAAATCTCAGGGCAGTATATTGTCCATCTTTCTCCTGTGAATTGCCATAGATTTGAACATAAGTCAGCCATAAAAGAACTAGGAGCTGTGCTGCTAACCCAGAGGAGCACAGTTCAAGACCACCACTTGCTCCATGGGAGAAAAATGTGCAGTCTCCTCCTTTATGATTTATAGCCTCTGAATACTCACTGAAGAGTCAGTTATGAGTAGGTTTGAAGAGAACATAAAAATAATATCAAAAACAACAGTAACTATAAAAAGCTAAGGAAAAGCTTGCAGATAGAAACATTCTTTATGGTTACCATCAATGAGAGGGAAGGGAGAAGGGAGAGATGAATAAGAATTAAGAAACACATTTTAAGATGGGTGAATAGAAAGGAAAATATTATGAAAGAATGATTATCACTAAGTATCACTAAGGGAATTATGCCTAGTGGGTCCACAATCAACTGTTTTGGCACCCACAGTCAGGAAACCAAAAGGTGAATTGTAGTAGGTAAATGTGCCATCAGTGACCTTTTCAGAGTACTAAGAAGCAATGATGTCAGTCTAGAGACTAAGGTACACCTGATCCAGTTCATGGTCTTTGCAGTTATTTGTTGTACATCAGAGAGCTGGATAATGACTAAAGAGGATAGAAGTAGAATTGTTGCCTTTGATTTGTAGTGTTGGAGAAGAGTCTTAAAACTTCGTGGACCTCTAAGAAACAAATAGTTCTATCTTGGGGAGGGTGAAACCAAGTTTCTCCCTGGATGCTGGGATTGTGAAGCTCTGTCTCACTCTTTTTTTTTTTTTTTCATGTGACTAGGAGGGACTGATTCTTGGAGAAGGATATCATGTTCGGACGGTTGGAGGGACAGAGCCTTAGAGGAAGACCCCAGATGAGATGGATTGATACAGTAACTAGGGCAATGGGAGTAGGTGTATTGGAGTAAATGAGACTGGCTCAGGACAGAGCAGGCTTCAGAGCTATTGTACATAGAGTCACTAAAAGTTGCAGGTGACTTGATTGCAGACAGCAACAATAGAAACAACAACAGTGGGTAAAGAGTTGTGCTGCTAACCCAAATGCAGGTGGTTTGAATCCACTAGACCAACTGCTCTTTGGAAGAAATATGGACATTCTCCTCCTGTGTAATGTAATACTTTTGAAAAGTCGCTGAAGGATCAGCCATGATTTAATTCTGACTCAGCAGCACATAACAGCAACATATCCCCAAAAAAGGCAAGAGGCGCACAAATGAGAAGAGTACACTTACACTGTATTGTCATGGAATATATCATGAGGGAGAAAATCACAAGGTCTCAAAGTTTAGTGGGTGAGTGAGGGAGTAACCACCGAAAAAACAATGTTCATGAACAAAACACAAACAAATTATTGTAAGCAAACCAATACAAAAAATTTTAAAAAGATAAAGATATGAAGGGTTGAATAGAAAATTAGTTTTTTTCTGTAAACTTTCACAAAACTACATTAAATTTTTTTAAAGAGAACTAAAACTGGGGTTCCAAAAAGTCACATATCCTGTAATTGAATATGACCTGCAATTTGAGGTAAAAATGACAGAGTTTGAACTTGGCCCTTTTCAGATTCTAACTTTTTTTTTTTTTAAATTTATGTTGTTTATTTTTCATTTCAATGAACATCTACAGAGATTTTGGGATTCCATTCATTCATTGTTGCACCCTTCTCCCTAACTTATTTTTTTATTCTTTGGAGCTATACCATGCTGTTTGGAGTAATTATAGTTGTGATTTTTCTTTTTTTCAGGCCCCAGATTCACAAAATTAGAAGGAGAAATTGATATAGTACTTTCCCCCCCAAGTATATTACTTCCTTTCCCTTTTTCAATCCATGACTAAACTTTCTAAGTGATTTTAGAGCTGTGTTTCTTCTTTTATAATTATCCCCTTAAAACATGTGAGCTTATCATGACCCTTTTAATATACTGGTATTAAAATTCTTGGAATTCCCCCAAATTAAATGGTCTCATTCTCAGCTTCTTACCCACTCCACTGGCAATGCTATTTGTTAGACTTTCTCATCACATGAAATTGTTCATTTACTAGTATGTTAAATTTTCTCAGGGTTCCCATCTCTTAATAACATTTACTGTGTTTCTACGTTTCCTCATCCTTTGGTTACCATATTCTTGCCATTACTTTAATTTCCTCCTGTTATTTTTCTTTCTTCTGTTAGTTACTTACCTATAACTAGTGTAAGAAACTGCCACAATTTGGATGGATTATAAAACAAAAATGTTTTGTCTAACAGTTCTGAAAATGAAAATCCAAATTAAGAGTATTGGCCATGTAGTTTGTTCCTGGAAGCTTTAGGAGGAAAAGCTCTTTCATGACTTTCTTCTACGGCCTGGTATCTTTGTGAACTCATTTGCTTGAAGATGAAATGGCATATAGTTTCTTTCCACTGTCTAACTCATACTCTCTCTCTATTCCCTTTTTTAAATTTTTTCTGTCATCTTTATTCATTGTCCAGTTCTCACATGTATAACAATTGAGTGAAAAGACTATGGTCTCAATCAAGTACACTTTTTATTTTTCAAACTGATAGCATTGCTCCTCAAAAACAGTCCCTGAGTGCAAACTTTCACCCTAAAAGATGTCCTCTGATCTATATATTCCCTTTTATAAGGACACCAATCATACAAGGTTAGGATCCATTATACTCCAATATGACCTTCTAGTAACCTAATAGATAATATCTTCAAATATCTTATTTTCTTCTAGAGATAAACTCATAGATATTAAAGTTATAACCTCAGTGTATCTGTTTAGGAGACTTAGTTCAATTCCTAACATTTCCAGGAGGGTGAATGTGGTGTCAAGCTTGGAGGATGATTCATCAACAACCTGCCTTAAGCAGATGGCATAATATTGCTTGCTAAAATTTAGGAGGACCTGAAGCACTTGCTGCAGAATGTCAAGGACTGCAGTCTTCAATATGAATTGAAGCTCAACATCAAGAAAGCAATGAGTCTCACCACTGGGCCTTTGGCAGCATCATGATAGATGGTGAGGAGCTTGATATTGTTAACAGCTTCAATTTGCTTGGCCCCACAGTCAACGCTCTTGGTACCACCAGCCAGGAAATCAAATGACAAATTGCATTGGGAAAGTCTACTCTCAGAGACCTCTCCAGAGTACTGAAAAGCAACGATGCAAATATGTAGATTAAGATACTTCTGACCCAGGCCATGGTCTTCACAGTTACTTGCTATGCATCAGAAAACTGGACAATGACTAGAAATGGTAGAAGGAGAATTGATACCCTTGAACTGTAGTGCTGGAAAAGAGTATTGAACATACCATAGACTGCTAGGAGAACAAACAGGTTCATTCTCAAGAGGGTAAAATCAGTCTACTCCTGAAGGCAAGAATTCTAAACCTTCTCTTGACACACTTTGGACATGTTGCAGTCCTTGGAGAGGGATAGCTTGCTTGGGATGGTGGTAAGACAGCATAAGAGAGGAAGACCCTCAACGAGATGGATTGACTTGGTGACTGGGTAATGGGCATAGGTATGTCAGAGACAATAATGTTGGCTCAGGATAGAGCATGGTTCAGAGCTGTTGTACATAGGGTTGCTATGAAGTCTTACGGGACTTAATGGAACATAAAACAACATTTTTTAAAATTGCCTTTGTTAGTATTTATTTCAGGTAGGACTCAACATTTATTCATTTATCAGACGTACATATGCTTATTAATTTTGCTTTATTAAATCCAAAACTAAGGTAATTCCCCAAGTATTTTTCTCATCTTTGACACAAAAAATGTGGACATGTGTTAAATGTCAGTAGTATTAATTGATTGCAAGTCTGGTGTGGCTGGCTGACTGTCAAGAGATAGGATCCTAATGGGAGTGAGCTAGAGAGATAGAGGGAATAAAATTATGTTGATATTATAATAACCATATTATAGTTATAATTATTGTTGTGTTGAGTACATTCTAACTCTTTTTTAATTTTTTTATTAATTTTAAAGAAAGCTTACAGAGACTTCAAGTTCGTTCTCTAAATGACCCTATATGAGATAATAGAACTGTCCACACAAAGTTTGTGGGAGCAGGTTACCAAATCTTTGCTCCTTTGGAGCCACTGAGAAGTTTTAATCCTTGATCTATTAATTAAGAGCTGAGTGCTTAACATTGTGCCATCAGGGTTCCTTATACTCCAATATGTAAACTCCTTGAAAGTTTTGATGATGAAACCATCATCTTACATATAGTGGACATGAAATTAGGAGAGCATGATTTATGGAAAGAGATATACTTGAAAAAGTATAGAGTCAGTGAAAGAGAGGAACACTCTCAGTTGGATGGTTTGACACTGACTGGCTCAACAGAGATTGTGAGGATGGTGCAGGATTAGCTTATGTTTGGTATCACTGCATTATGATGGTCACTACAAGTTGAAACTAACTGGTAGTTCAAATCTACCAGCAGCTTCCTGGGAGAAGGACGAACAATCTCATCACATGTGATTAATTGCCTCTGAATATCTGCTGGATGGTCAACTATGGGTCCGTTCTGACTTAACATCATACAAGAAGAAATGGTAGCTAACAGCAAACCATTGCTGCTTGGATAATTCTCACTCATCGAGACCCTCCGTTGAACTTTTTAGGCTGTAAATTTTTAAACCAGGGTATTATTCCTCTTTCTCCCTTGGAGTGAAGTAGGTTCAAACAACTGATCTTTTAGACTGACCATGCTTCTAGCAGTGCCATTAGGATTTCTTCAGGTATGATATTAGATGTCATAGTAACCCTATGAACAACAAATCAGGATCTTACCATACGCTGCACCATCCTCATTATTTCCACTTTGCTCAAGGCCATTGTAGTCACTGTGATAGTCCGTCTTGTTGAAGGGCTCATCTCTTTTCCTGACATTCTGCTTTCCCAGAATGATCTTTTTCCAAGAATCACCTCCTGCCCTCAACGATAGGCTAAAAGTATGTGAAGTGGAGTTTTACCATCCTTGCCTCTTTGGAGTACTCTGGTTGCACCTCCTCCAAAATTAACTTCTTTGTATAATTGCTATGAATTATAAAATATGGAGTATAACTATAGGAGTTACAGAGAAAGACATTGAAAGAATCAAATGACTACATGATTGAATCTTGGAAAAATATTCTTTGTGTGTATTGGAATCCTGAACTAAATTATGCCATTAAAATGGATAGAATGCCAATAAATCAAGAGTGGAAATTACAAGGAATGAAAGCATTGTATACAGACACTAGGAGATAACTGTAATCAAGAAATTACATGACAAATTGGAGTCCAAGAAATGAAACTTAGTCTTTTTAGAGAAGAAAGAGAAAGGATGTTGAAGTATCACTGAGGAGCAAAGGGTTACTCATAGTACACATTCAGGCCTAGAAATTACAGGAGACAAAACAGTATCCAATTAAGAGGACTATAGCCCAAGCAGTGGTCTATAGAGCTGGCTTCCGCTAGAATAGAATGCAGATAGAATAGCCCTGTCCTAGTCATCGTTTCCTTTGGCAGTCTTTATCTTCTAACTTGTAACACATGAAGTTCATAATCATAATTGATATTGATATATAACTAAAAGCACTGCCTTTAAGAACATAAAATATTTTTTAATATACAACAGCTCATTTCCGTCTCACAGTAACCCAGGCGATTACTATTATCCCCATTGACAAATGAGGACATGGACTGAGAATTGAAGAAGTGATCAGTATGCAAATCTTGATTTTATAGATCCAAGCCCATAGACCTTTACACTTTAGCATAATTACTGAACGTTAGCCTCCAATCTTCTGAGAACGCTTTCTAAATTTAAAGCATAGCTAGGGCACAAGAGAATTTATGAAGTTATGCTCTAACCTCCTCTGCCCTGTTCTAACAGACCACTGTGTGCTTTGAGGTCTGCATAGTTTAGGTTTCTGTGAATGTCTAGAATGTTTGTCTAATGGTTTTAATCGTTTTCCATCCTTGAACCATTTCTTTCCAAGAGATTCTTACTGGAAACCACTAATACTATTGCCAAAGATTTTTTTCTTTTTTAATATAGTCTCAATTGTGCAAGCTTGTGCATAGCTAAATAATTTGGCTTCCTCAAATTTACATGTTTAAAATATTTGTAAACCATAATGTTACTTCTTTAGTTCCTGACATGCTGAAGTTGTACATGTTTTTTCCTTTAATCTGTCCTTGTAAACCCTTCCTTTCATCATTTTAGTTGTTTCAGTTGGAATCTGTCCAAGAAGCTACATATTTATTCAACAGACTTGCCAAAATCTCAACAGAGAATTCCAGGGTTGTGCTTCTCTAGGATAATGCCACATATATTATTGTGTATTTTTTTTAAATTGCAAATACATTCTTAATTTTTAATCCCTTGATTTGCCAAGTTTCTTACTCTTTATTTTTTCCCATCAGACAACACATTTTTTAAAAAAAATACTTAGCTATGTCATGATTTTTTCAAAATAATTTTATTTTGCATTTGCTTTCTCTAGAGTTTTACTTATTTTTGTGTGTATGTATATATTTATGAAAGTTTATAAATACTTAATATATATTTATATGTATATACACATGTATGTATTAAACGATGATCTTTTGAGTCACTTGCTATGCATCTGAGAGCTAGAAAATGAATAAGGATGACAGAAGAAGAACAATGCTTTAAGCTATGTGTTGAAGAAGAATACTAAATGTCCCAGTGACTACCAAAGGAACAAACAAATGTCTCCTGGAGAAAATGCAGCAGGAGTGCTCCTTGGAGTTAAATATAATAAAGCTTCAACTTACAACTTTGATGAAATTGTTAAGAGAGGCTGTTCTTTGGAGGAAAACTTCCTGCTTAGAAAGGCAGAGGGTCAGTGAAAGAGAAGACCCTCAGCCACTTGGATTGACACGATGACTGTAGGAAAGGACTCTAGAATGTCCAAAAATGTTAGGATGGCACAGAATAGGACAGAGTTCAGATCTGTCGTTTATAGGATCACTATGGGTTGTACTCGCATCAGTGGCCCCTAGCAGTATTATACTATATTGAATGTTCTACCCCAGAGATCTCAGAATAACTTAACTTTCTAAAGATTATTTTATTTACTGTTATATTATATACTTATCTACTAAATATAATACAATTCTTGACCTACTATTCTTAGTTGCTATTTTAAAAAAAATTTGTTCAAGTATTTATTTAGCTCTTTAGAACTACCTGTATCTTGTTTTCTCCACTTTCATATCTGGCTGCCATAATAATGAAACACTTGAAAATTAGTCAAATATTTCACAGTTTTAAGCCAACCAGAGGAATAATGGAAGGCAGGCCTGAAGCACTGCTTTTGAAAAGTCACAACCTTGAAAACTTTATGGAGCAGTTCTACTTATAATGCATTTATTCACTTTATCTTTCTATGTCATTATCCTATATTACACCATAATTTCCATATTATAAATGCAATTAAACTCATAGACATCAAGTTGACACAGACTTATAGCTTATATTCTCACAGGTTTCAGAGGCTTTACATCACACAAGAGGAGATTGCCCATATTTTTCCCAAAGAGAGTCTGAGTGACCCAAACCATGTAATTATATAGACATTTATTTTTTTGAGTGTGTCTTTCCAAAGAACTAAAGGCATGAAGACGGCAGAGATAATATCCATTTTGTTCCCTAAAGTAAATCCAGCACCATTTTCTCTAGTTGTGAGTAAATGCTACTTGTTTGAACTTATGGATAAATGGCTATACAAAAAAAAGTAACTCTATTGTTAGATAAATATTTTTTCAATGTAAATGATATATTTGTTTGATAGACCCCTGAACTCTTTCAAGAAATTGTCTACTTGATGCACACATCATAGTAGGGGTGATAGTCTTTAAAAATAAAAAAAAGAAAGAGAGAAATTATTATTGGCAAACACAAGGAGCTGACAAAACAACCTATTTTTTCCCTATAGCTAATTTCTAAACCTTAAAAGTACTTAGAAGTTTTATCTTGTTGTTATTGCTATGTGTCATCACGTCATCTGCAACTCATGTACAACAGTCCTAAACCCCGCTCTATCCTGTGCCAATCTTATTGTCTCTTCCACACATACACCGATTATGCCAGGCACTGAATCAATACATCTCCTTGAGAGTCTTCACTTATACTGACCCTCCCAAGCATGACATCCCTCTCTAAGCACTGGTCTCTCCTTGCAACATGTCTAAAATATGACAGATGAAGCTTCAGAATCCTTGCCATCTCTGAGCAGCCTGGTCTCACCCGCTCAAGGATGAACTTGTTTGTTCTCCTAGCAGTCCATGATATATTCAACACTCTTCTCCAGCACCACAGCTCAAAGGCATCAATTCTCCTTCTATCCTCCCTAGTCATTGTCCAGCTTTCTGATGCAAAGCAAGTGATTGTAAAGGCTATGGAGTGGATCAGGCTCACCTTAGTCTTTAGACAAACATTGTTGTTCATCAGTACTTTGGAGAGGTCTCTGACAGCAGGCTTTCCAAGGAAATTTGTCTTTTTATTTTCCTCGCTGCTGGTACCAAGAGTGTTGATTATGGAGCCAAGCAAACTGAAGCTGTTAACAATCTCAATCTTTTCACCAACTATCATGATGCTGCTAATCGGCCTAGTAGTGAGAATATTTTTTTTCTTCATTCAGTACTTATTGAAAGCTGCAGTTCTTGATCATGTCAGGTTTTATTTTACAGTATCAAATAACAATAAATTAGTTGCTGTGGTATATAGAGAAGGGCAGAAAATAAGCCTTAGACAGTTATTTTATAAACTAGAATTGATAAGAAAATACATGCAACAAAATCAAAGCACTTAGTGGTATTTTGACAGTCAGATGGAGGAGCTGCAGGTAGTCCTTTGATCTGCTAATTATCCCAGTGCTGTGGTAAATATTCCCATAAGTGCCACCTGCAGTAACTTTCTTTCCTCCCTACTCTGTGTATCCACATCTGCTAAACCCAGACTTACTTGGTAGTTGTTGTTGTTAGGTGTTACATGTCTTTGAGTTGCCTATGACTCCTAGTGGCCTTATGTACAACAGCCCTAAACCCTGCTCTGTCTTCTGTCAATATTATTGTATCTGATACACCTACTCCCATTACACCAGTGTCAATATTATTGTATCTGATACACCTACTCCCATTACACCAGTCACTGAATCAGTCCATCTCATCAAGGGTCTTCCTCTCCTGTCCTGTTCCTTCACCTTCCCAATCCTGATATCCCTTTCCAAGGACTAATTCTGCCTTGCATCATGTCCAAAATATATTAGAAGAAGCTTTATAATCCTTGCCTCCAAGGAGCAGCCTGGCTTCACCTTCTCCAGTATGAAATTGTTTGTTTTCCTAGCAGTTCATGGTATGTTCAATACTCTTCTCTAGCAGGACAGCTCAAAGGCATCAATTCTCCTTCTGTCATCCATAGTCATTGTCCAGCTTTCTGATGCATAGCAAGTAATTACAAAGACCATTACCTGTATCAGGTGCACTTTAGGCTCCAGAGTGACATCATTGCTCTTCAGTACTTTGGAGAGGTCTCACACAGCAGACTTTCCCAATGCAATTTGTCTTTTAATTTCTTGGCTGCTGGTACTAAGAGTGTTTATTGTAGAGCCAAGCAAATGGAAGCTGCTAACAATCTCAGTGTCTTCACTATCTGTCATGATGCTGCCAATTGGCCCACTGGTTCTCATCTTTGGTTTTGGTTTTGATTGGTTGTTTTTTGTGGGGTTTTGTGTTGTTTTTTTTAAATTAAGTTTTAGTCCAGATTGAAGGCTGCAGTTCTTGACCCTCTGCAGGAAGGACTCCAGGTTCTTCTCAGTTTCAGCAAGCACGGTTGTGTTGTTTGCATAATGGAGATTGTTGATGAGTCTTCCTCCAATCCAGATGCCACATTACTCCTCACAGAGCCCAGCCTCCTGGATAATCTGGTCTGCATACAGATTGAAAAGATAAGGATATAGGACCCGTCCTTGGCGATCGCCCTTCCCAATTTTCAACCATGCAGTGTCTTCTTGCTCTTCTGATTACTGCCTCCTGGTCCAAGTAAGGTTTTTGCCTAAGCACAGTAAAGTGTTCTGGGATCCCCATTCTTCTCACAGTCAGTCACAGTTTGTTGTGATCTACACAGTCAAATGCCTTTGCATGATCAATGAAACATAGACACAGACATTTCTCTGGTCCTCTCTGCTTTCATCCAAGATCCACCTGACATTAACTATAATATCCCTGGTACCACACCTCTTCTAAATCCAGTCTGCATTTCAGGCAGCTTTCTCTTAATGTGCTGTTTCAGCTGTTTTGTTTTCAGTAGAATCTTGCTTGCATGTGATATCAAGGATACTGATTGATTATTTTCACACTCATAGAAGAAGAAAATACCTACGGTTTTTGTCTGCCCACAGAGTTGAGAATAATTTAAAATGTTATTTTTAGGTTTGTTTGTATAGTGACAGTTTGTAAGTCACAGAAAATTACTGTTTACTGCCTTTTTGGCAACTATATGTCTCCTCTTATAAATGTCCTTTGAATATAAAACAATTTGTGTTCATATGCTTGTAACCCCAGTAATTGTGTGATTTCTTTTTACAGTCTGAAAAAATTTAGAAATTTAGAAAAAAATAGAAATGTCTTTTTTAAAATAAATTATTAATGGTTTTAACTAAAGTCTACTGAAAAGTTGGATTTTCATTCATTGATTATTGCACATTTTTCTCCTTCCCCCTTTCTCCAGTTACATATAATGCCTAAATGTATTTTTCTTTTGAACAGTTGTCACTCTCATCTGTTCTAATATAATGTTAATTGTCTATCCAAACTTTGCCTATTCTCCTCCAAACACCCCCCCAATGTCAGTCCTGCTTCATAAAAGTGGTGTTATGCAGTATTTTTCCTTTTGAGTCTGAGACATTTTACTCAGCATTATCGACCTCTAGGGTCACTCATGTTGTGTAATGTTTTAAAAGTTCATTGTTTTTCAGTGCTGTATAGTATTCCATTATATGAAAAAGGCAAATTCTAATTTTTTATGGAATGGAAAGAAACCCCAAATAAGTAAAAAATTCCTGAAAAATAGAAACAAGGTAAAAGGCATCACACTTCCTGATTTCAAATCCTACTACACAGCAGTGGTGGTTAAGATAGCATGGTAATGATATAGTGACAGACATATAGATTAGTGGAGTAGAATGGAGAACACAGTCAAGTGAGGAAATGATAGCTTTTTTAACAAAAGATGTCAAAATCGGAAAACCTTCTGTAGAAAACTCAAGCAAACTCACACCTCACACAATACATAAAATCTAACTCAAGATGGATGAAAGACCTAATAAGAGTAAGACCAACGAGTATATATGTCTCCAGAGAAAAGCTTAGAAGAACTCTAGATGACCTAATCGATAGTATGAACAGTCTGCCAAGTAAATGAAAAATCTATACGCAGGAAAGAGCAAAATTGATGAATAGGACCTTCTAAGAACTGAATCCCTATGCACGTCAAAAAACTTCTCCCACAAGTTAGAAAAGAAACCCACAGACAGGAGAAAAAATATTTGGTAATGGCATGTCTTAGAAGGGACTCAAATCTAAAAATTTATAGAATACTCACATTTCAACAAGAAAAAAGTAAGCAACCCAATCGCAAAATGGGCACAGGATATGAAAAAACACCAGAGAAGAAATTCCTAGCTATCACAGAAATGCAAATCTTAAAATAACTATGAGATACCATCTCACCCCAGTAACAATAGCAAAGTTCAACAGAGCAATAAACAGCAAATGCTGGCAAGGTTGTGGAGAGATTGCAAATAATATATCTTTCTCAACAGAAATTGGTTATAAAAGCAAAAACTGTAATATAATATTTCTTTATAAGTAGTAAGAAAAATATCTTTGGTAATTATTATAAGAGAGAGCTGTTGGCAGAGAAGATAAGGAGTTGAACTGACAATCCAAAGTGAAGTGATTGAAATCTACCAGCTACTTGGCAAACAAAAGATGAACACTCCCCTCTTGTGAAATTTACATTCCCGAAAAGCTGCTGGGGAGTCAGCTATGAGTTTATTTTGACTTAACTGAGCCTGATAACATTATCAACATTATTATTTTAGTTACTGTTATTAGTTGTCCCTATGAACAAAAGAATGAAAACTTGCCCTGTATGATGCCATTCTCATGATCTCCAAAACCCTCAAGACCATTGTAGCAGTGGCTGTCCATGTCCTTGAGGGTCTTCTTCTCTTTCATTGAACTACTTTCCCCAGCATGATGCATTTTTCCAAGAACTGGCCGCTCCTGATAACATCCCTAAAGTATTTGAGTTCTTGCTTCAAGGGAGTAACTTGGTTGCATTTGCTTCAATATATATTAGTTTGTTCTTTTGGAAATCTTAGGGCTATTCAGTTCTCTTTGCAATCACAATTTGAAAGCATTGATTCTTCTTTAGTCTTTATTTATTAATGGTTGTTGTTAGCTACCCTTGAGTCGAGCCTGATTCATAGCGACCTTATGAACAAAAAGATCAGAGCTCTGCTTTATGCTGCACCATCCTCACACTTCCTGACACACAACAGCCCATTGCAGCAGCCTCCATGTCAATTCATCTGGTTAAAGGTCTTCTCCCTTGCTAACCCTCCACCCTTCCCAGCATCATGTTCTTCTCCAAGAAATAGCACCTTCTAGCAACATGTCCAAAGTATGTGAGGTGAAGTCTCATTACTCTTGCTTCCAAGAGCACTCTGGCTGCACCCTTTCCAAGACATCTCTGTGTGTTCTCTTGGCCATCCGTGGAATGTTCAGTGCTCTTCTCCAGCACCATATCTCAAAGATGTCAATAGGAAGTTAATTCCTCATATATATTTTATTGTTTTAATTATTTTTTCAACTAGTATATTACTTTCAGTAGAGTTATAGTGGTTACATATGTGTATGCATAACTCTAAGACTTTTTTTCTATGAGTAAATACATCTAAGTAATATTTTTAGCCATAAAACGGGTCATACCGTGTAGTTTTAAAATTTATGTAATAATTTTTTTATTTTATTTATTTATTTATTATTTATTTGTTTATTTATCTGTTCATTCGTTCATTCATTCATTTATTTATTTTAGGATAGACAGATGTCATGAACTATTGTGCTTACTGGTATTACAATCACCTAATGAGACTTTAATTCTTCCTTGTATAGTGTTTACAATTCTAATGGAAGCAGACAGAATACAAAATAGTAAACTCTCTAGTAAGTCATAAAGAGGGTAGGAGTTTCCAGACACGGAGTAAATGGTAGCAGGAGTCAAAGCGGCGGCTGAGGTGGAGGAAGAGAGCAGCGCTCCCGGCGTGGCGAGCAGTAACGGAGCTCCGGGTCCTAAAGGTGACCTAGAATGAGAAGAGGAAGGAGAAAGGCATGGAAAGAGGAGACCATATTCAAACCCATCTAAGAGATACAGAGCCTTCATTACAAACATACCTTTTGATGTGAAATGGCAGTCTCTTAAAGAACTGGTTATAGAAAAAGTTGGTGAGGTAACATACGTGGAGCTCTTAATGGACGCTGAAGGAAAGTCAAGGGGATACGCTGTTGTTGAATTCAAGCTGGAAGAGAGTATGAAAAAAAACCTGCTGAAGTTCTAAACAAGTATAGTCTGAGTGGAAGACCACTGAAAGTCAGTGAAGATCCTGATGGTGAACATGCCAGGAGAGCAATGCAAAAGGCCGGAAGACTTGGAAGCACAGTATTTGTAGCAAATCTAGATTGTAATGTTGGCTGGAAGAAGCTGAAGGAAGTATTTAGTATGGCTCGTGTGGTGGTCCGAGCAGACATTCTTGAGGATAAAGATGGAAAAAGTCGTGGAATAAGCACTGTTACTTTTGAACAGTCCATCAAAGCTGTGCAAGCTATATCTATGTTTAATGACCAACTGCTATTTGATAGACCAATGCATGTCAAAATGGGTGAGAGGGCATTACCAAAGGGAGATTATTTCCCTCCTGAACGTCCTCAACAACTGCCCATGGACTTGGTGGTATTGGCAATGGATTAGGACCAGGAGGGCAGCCTATTGATGCCAATCACCTGAGCAAAGGCATCGGAATGGGAAACATTGGGCCTGCAGGCATGGAAGGACCCTTTGGTGGTGACATGGAGAACATGGGATGATTTGGATCTGGGATGAACATGGGCAGAATAAATGAAATCCTAAGTAATGCTAAAAGACAAATTCAACGAATGTGGCCATGTGATGTATGCCGACATCAAGAAGGAGAATGGAAAGTCCACATGGTGCAGTGTTGTCAAGTTTGAGTCGCCCGAGGTGGATGAGCGGGCCTGCCGGACGATGAATGGGATGAAGCTGAGTGGCAGAGAGATTGATGTGCGAATTGATAGAAATGCTTAAGTGGCTGCCTTTTTTAAACATCAAGACTAGAACCCTGAATTTTTTTTTGTTATTAACCATTTTAATTTGTTGACTGGATGTATAAAGATGTTTTAAAAATTCAGTTGCTTTTTGGGGTAATTTGGATTACTTTTTTAATGACGGGGGTTCCATTTGACTGTTTGCATTGCGATTGCAATGTGTGCAATTATTTTTGTAGTTGTGGCATCTTGTTGACATCGAATATGACTTTGATAATAAATATCAGTTCCTGAAAAAAAAAAAAAGAGGATAGGAATTTCTGGAATAAAATTAGTTTTTAAGGTGTGCCAGTGGTTTGTTTCACTGTTGAAAGATATTCTTGTGACGGTGAGTATGTTGCAAGTACACTGTGTAATATTTAATTAGCCTTTAAGTAGTATTTATTTTGTAAAAGTGAAAGATATTTTTGTAAGTGCATAATAATAATCACACTTATACCTAACATGTTTATTACAATTTTTGCAGTGGTTATAAAATAATACATGTGTTCTGTCCTACATTATTTTGATATCTTTGTATCACTTCAGAGTCTTACTAAGTTGCTTCTTTATTAATATGTCCTTAGCACATTTTTTAAACCAATTACAATTTGTGGTAGGCTGTGTCACATATGATTGTTGTTGTGGTTATGTACCATGAAGTTGCTTGTGACTCATAGCGACACTATGTACAATAACTCTCTATCCTGTCCCAATCTTACTGTCTCTGACACATCCGCTCCCGTTACCTCAGTCACTGACTCAATCCATCTCAAGGGTCTTCTTCTCTTGTGCAGTCCCTCCACCTTCCTAAACATGACATCCCTCTCCAAGGACTGGTCCCTCCTTGCAACATGTCCAAAGTATTCCAGAAGAAGCTTCAGAAACCTTGCCTGCTTCACCCCCTCTAGGATGAATCTGTTTGTTCTCCTGTCAGTCCATGTTCAATATTTATCTCTAGCACCACAGCCCAAAGGCATCAATTCTCCTTTCATCCCTAGTCATTGTCCAGACTTCTGGTGCATAGCAATTAATTGCAAAAGTCATGGCCTGGATCAGGCTCACCTTAGTCTTCAGACTGACATCATTGCTCCTCAGTACTTTGGAGAGGTGTCTGACAGTAGACTTTCCCAAGGCATTTTGTTTTTTAATTTTCTGGCTGCTGGTACCAAAAGTGTTGATTGTGTCACCATCCAAACTGAAGCTGATAACCCTCTCAATCTCTTCATTGTCTATCCTGATGGTGTCAGTTGGCCCAATGGTGAGAATATTTGTTTTAATGATATTGAGCTTCTATTCATATTTAAGCCTCAAGTCCTTGACCTTCTGCAGCAAGCACTTCAGGTCCTCCTCAGTTTCTGCAAGCAGGGCTGTGTTATCTGTGTAATACAGATTGTTGATGAGTCTTCCTCAAATCTTGATGTCACATTTCTCATCATATAGCTTAGCCTCCAGATACTTGGTTCTGCATATATGTTGAAAAAGTATGGAGAGAGGACACATCCCTGGCATATACCCCTCACCGTGTGTCATTACTTAGATAAAATTTTTATTATGACTTTATTTTGTTATATTTTATTGTTATATATTTGCTTGCAGTTTTCACATCATTTTCCTTAAATGATAGTTCTTTCTCTCTGTATCAGTTTTTAGTTTAAGAAAAGTGGTGCTGTTGTTGCAATGTGTCATCTAGAGTAAAAGTGACCTTCTAAACAACAGAATTGAATCTTTATTCTGTTTAAATTAATTGAAGACCTTTTCTTCCCTGCAGAACTTTAAGTGTTGAAAGTGTTTCTGTTTCTTGAAATGTATAAATAATTCACCCATTGAACATTATGATTTCTATTTAATGTATAGTTTTGCTTCTATTTTTTGAGGGTATTCTGTAATTAATGCTTATTTTGCCTTCCCCTATTTTTACAAGTATTTATCATTTCTAACTCAATAGTACAATTTTCTGAACAGTTCATAATTTATTAATATGTCTTTATATATGCCATTCAAAGAATGTTTGTGGAGCGTTAAATATTTACAAAGTACAAGGAGAAAATATAAAATAAAATACAAAAATACAAAACAAAACTGTATTATAATCTGTAAACATTCTGATTTCTGTGGCATAGAAAGTGTAGACTAAGGGAAGACCCTACCCTGGCATATAAGTCTTGGTTTAAAGCTTAAAATGATTATTCATTGTTCAAATGTTCATTGTAATTATTTTTCTCCTCATCTGTAAGATGGGAATGAAAATGAGACCTAACTCAAATATTTTGAGAGTTTCATGAGATAATACATTTTAAGCACTTAGAACTATTGTAACCTGTAGTGAATGATGAATATGAGATAATTTGAGATTTTCAATGTCATACTATAGTGCTAAATGCATATTGTGCAACAGCAAAGTAAATTAATTTATTACTAACAAATTTTCATTTAATAATTCTTAGTGCTATTTATAAAAATATTTCTATCTTCTAATTTGGCTGTAAGTTGCAGAAATATTTGTATAAAGCTTTGGCTAAATGAATGGATTTGGAATTCAATAGACTGAGAGTTGGATCCAGGCCGAAAAATTTATTAGCCCTGAAATCTTCTGTACTTTACCTACTTAATTTATTTATTCATCTGTAGAGTCGGTACTAAGCAATACCCATCTAATGTGATCATTGTAGAGATTAAAAGATATAGCTTACATAAAGTTCTTAAAGTTCTTGGTGCAATATTAGTCCATAGTAAATCTTATTATTATTTTTTAATAATTGACTCTGTTACAGTAAAGCAGATAATTATCCTTAAAAAAATTCCAAAGAACCATGAGAAAGGGAAGAGTTAGGATCTGAAATATTGACCATTAGATTTTAGCAGTCCTTAGGATCATGTTAAATGCAGGTTGGTTAAATTCTGATTTTAAATATTTAGTTTCTAGAATATTTAATTGACCAAATAGCATATACATTTTTGGAGTGCTATGTTTTATTTCTTATTTACATTCTTCCCACATAGGTGCACTTAATATCCACTCTGAATATAGCTTGTGAAATTGTGTCTTGATTTATAACTTTCTAATGGAAACTTCAAAATGTTTTAGTTATTTTTTAAATACTATCACTTCACATTGTGCTTTAGATGTCTCAATTGCAAAGGTGGTATATATGAAAGTTGGAAGAATAATTTGAAATCTATCTTTGTCATAAAGCTTAGTTTCTGTACAAGAGGCTCAGATTTTAAAATTAAAGTGACAGTAGCTTGAACACTTTGCTTTGTGCTGTGTACTTATTATTCACAATTGGTTGGATCTGTGCTCATTAGTCAATATTCAGAACATTTTTCTTTTTTCCCTTTAATCCACTGAGATTTGTGTCAGAATTTTACCTCACCTCTTTCCAAAACAATAGTATTTAAGTGCTGTTAAGTATGTGGTTTATATACACCAGACGCTCCTCAGGAGAAGGATGGGCAGGTTCCTCCTGTGAGATTAACCACCTCTGAAAACTCCCTGAGATTCAATGGCAAACAACCACATTACAGATAGTTCATATCTCTGAGTCAAAATTAACACCAGAACCAACTCCGCTGACTATGCAGCAGGTTTTCAGGAAGCTGTAAGTTTGATGGAGGAATATTGTCTATTTTTCTCCTGTAAATCCACTGGCAGATTCACATCACCAGAGGTTCATCCTTTGGGGTAGCAGCATAGGTACCTATGGACCACAGCAGAGATCCCTCCGTTTCACTAACGTCTACAATAATAGAATCATCCTGTCATATTTTAAAGAATTTATTTTATTACCAAAATAACAAAACACATTCCATTAAGAGAAAACGTTTAGGGCAGGCTAAAAATATGCAAGCATGCTTTAAGGATTAATGCATTTCTCGGTTTACTAGCGTTATGGTATTGCACTAATCGTAGAACAGATAGGCTTGCTGGCGGAAGGATACTTAATTTGACCAAGCGCAGGTGAATGAAATGGTCCAGATGAGTTAAAAACAGTTACTAAAGCTTCAGAGTAGAGGGTGAGGTAAGAGATAGATATGAAAGCGTCAGAGTGGAAGATTTCTAGGTGAATTTTTACTATTTAATTTTATTTGGCTGATTATGAAAGTAAACAAAATTCCGCTTGCAATTTACTTGGTTAAAGCCTTTGAGAATTAACAAGTAAATACCCTCCATATGGATGATTTCCAAATCAGGTCATGATATACATAACATTTTTTTAAGTATTATATAAATGTCTCCATCAAGAAGCAATTATAATGTTCAGATTTAGGATTGGTCATCTTAATTTCATCCCCGTTTTAATTTGTAGTGTAACGTTTTCATTATTGTAATAACAAGGAGTTAAAATTATGAACACCGAATTTCTTCCTGTTCCAATTGCTTATATGCACAGTATCATGTTGTTGTTATTGTGTTCCGTTGACCAAGAAAGAGAAACCCATTGAGTAGCTGACTCTCCAGCAGGTTTTCATATTCTGTAAGTCACATAGGAGGACATTTCCCGGTGTGAATAACACATCATGAGTCTGTCTATCTGTAGTGCAGTACCAAAAGTAGTGTGAGCAATTTTAGGTGCTATAAAACTTACTCATGTCTCTACCAAATAGTAACTTCATGACAGAGGAAACGGAAATCTCTGAACCTTTATTTTCTTACTTGTCAAAATTAGAATAATGTAGCAGATTCTTTATGTGCTTGGCTGCTAACTGAAAGGCTATTGGCATAAACCTACCAGCAACTCCCTGGGAGCAAGAGTGTAGAAATATTCTTCTGTAAAGGTGGCTGTTGTTGTTATAAATCACTGAGTTGGTTCCGACCTATTGCTGACCCTCACCAGGTTTTCAGAGGCAATTATCTTTCTCTCACAGAGCAATTGGTGGATTAGAACCACATGGCTTTGGGTTGGCAACACAGCTCCTTACTGCTAAGCCGCCAGATTACAACCCTGGAAATGCAGTGGGAGAGCTCTGCTTTGTCCTGTTGTGTTCTTTTAAGTCAGAATGAATGGGCTTTATTGTTTCTTAGTGTGCACGCCTGGTTTTTGTTTGTTTCTTTTTAATTATTTAATGATAAAAATAAAGATAAAGTTTTAAGACATTATTTTGGAACTTGAACATTCTATAGGAGTTGTCTGTATTTACAGTTGGTTCTAATTCTTGCTTCATTAACTGTCCTGTGATAGGGTGCTCCATTGGCTTAGTCCATAGAAAGTTGTGCTCCATACTGAAGGCTGTACCTCTCTAGTGGTTTGGATGTTATCAGTAGCTCTGAGGATGAAAGAAGGACACTTTCTTTCCATGTGATTTACAGCCTAAGAAACTCAGTTTCGGGTCAGCTATGAGTCTAAATCTAAAGCAGTGACAACAATGAGTTTGAGTTTATTGAATCAGGTGTTAACAGAAGCAGTGAGAATACCTTTGTTTTTTGTATTTTTTTGCTAATACATTCAGAATACTATAAAAATATTGATTATAGCTATTTGGAAAATGAGTGCATACATACAGAAAATCATATATAAGCAGTTTTTGTAAAGTGGCAACTTAACTTACAGACTACTGTTGCATGTGGTTGTTGTTTGTTGTTAGGTATCTTGTTTGTTTTTTTAGGCACTGTTGTTGAGTGTCAGTTCTGATTCATGGAAGATACATTCCCTAGTGCTGTACCATCTCATAATAGTTAAATATTTTTAATACCATTGTTTCAGTCCCTGTGTCAATTTATCTTGTAGAAGTCTCCCTCTAATGTTGGTTATAGAGGTAATAAAATGAATCAAGCTCTAAAACTTCCTAGAAGATATTACAAAACAAAAAGCAAGCGCCAAAGGAATTTATTGATGGATATTGATGAAAGGAAGTTATTATATTGGAAAATACAGCAGTTCCCTCCCATATGCTTGGTTTTGTTTTCCAAAGTTCCCATTATCCACAGTCTGGAAATATTTAAATTGTGTGCTATTTTAAGTAGCTTGCGAAATAGCATCATATCTGAGAGATAGCTTAGCTCTGGTGTCTAGCGGCAAGAAGCTGTATTACTGTCCCAAAGACATAAGGTTCAAGTCCATCAGCTGTTCTGCAGGGTGAAGATGGACAGCCAGGATCCTCCTGTGCAATTAACTGCCTCTAAAAATCGGCAAAGGATCAACTATGGGCCATTTCCGACTCAGTGATACATAACAACAACAACCATTAGGCACAAGCCTAGAAAATACTATTGAAAGAGTTGTTGTGCTTAGCACATACCTGATAAGTTAATGAAGCCATCTGGGGCATCCTGGGTACCTGTTGTACGTAGTAGGTTGCGTTCCACAGGGTCAAACTGATCCATAGCTGGCCCTTTAGCGGGTTTTCAGAGGCAGTTACTTGCACAGGAGGGAAATGCACGTCTTTCTCCCTCTGAGTGGTTGGTGGGGGTCTTGAACTGAATGTCTTCGGGATTGCAGTGCAGCTTCTTGCTACATCCTATTTAAGTATTGAGGGGTAGAGTTTGATATTATATACAATTTCAGGCATCTACTGGGGTTCTTGGAATAAATCCCTATAGATAAGGGGAAGTATTACTCCTTGCGCTAAAGGAGGAAGATTGGCAGTTTACTCTCATCCAGTTTGCAGTCTCCAAAAATCTTCCAGAGGGCCAGCTATGAGTCAGTTCCAACTCAAGAGCAGTGAGGTTTTTCAGTTTGTTTTCAATGATAGCGAGTATAATGTCCTTCTCCAGGAACAGAACCTTCCTGACAACATGTTCTGTTATTAAAAACTAGTGTACTAATATTCATTGTTCCCAGATTCTCATGATCTCTCAAGTGCTTACTGCTTTTGTTGTTAGGTGTCTTTGGGTTGCCTAGGACTCATAGCGGCCCTATGAACAACAGATCTGAACATTGTCCAAACCTGCACCGTTCCATAATTTCCTCATTGCTTGAACCTATTGTTCCAGTCACAGTGTCAATCAGTTTTGTTGAAGGCTTTCTTCTTTCTCTTGTCTCTATAGACCTTATGAATCCAAAACTCAGATCATAGATTTGACTGACTTAGAAAAATTTTTTTTGCTGCAAGCTTAATAAATTAATGTTGTTGATTGCCTTCAAGTTGAAAACAACTCATAGAGACCCTATGAACAAAAGGCCTGAAGTCCCTCTACAACTATCAAAATTTATCATAGTTTCCAGAGACATGTTATTTAGGAAGTGGATGCCACTCCTGCTTCCAATAGTAAGTTAATAAATTATTCTATAGATAGTTCTTTAATTATGGGAAAAGTTACCTGTTAAGAAATCATGGTAATATTTTCCATTATTGTTTTCTTTCATCCTAAACATCAACTTTTTCTAAATCACAGTGCTAGCCTATAAAAATTTAACTAAAATGTCCTTATATATTACACTAATTATTCTACTTTAAGTATTCTAATTTATATAATATACATACATATAATGTTGTTAGTTATGTGCTATCAGCTTGCCTGAGACTCATGCCAACCTGTGTACAACAGACCTAAACCCTGCTCTATCCTGTGCCAATCTTATTGTCCCTGACACACCGACCACTATTACCCCAATGACTCAATCTCATCAAGGGTATTCCTCTCTTGTGCTGTCCCTCACACCTCCCTAGTATGATAGCCCTTTCCAAGGACTGGTCCCTCCTTGTAACATGTCCAAAGTATGTCAGAATACTTGCCTCCAAGGAGCAGCCTGGTCTCACCCTCTCTAGGATGAAACTGTTTGTGCTAGTATGTTCAATAATCTTCTTTAGCACCATAGTTCAAAGGCATCAATTCTCTTTCTACAGCAAGTAATTGCAAAGACTATAACCTGAATTAGGCACACCTTAGTCTTCAGACTGACGTAATTGCTCTTCAGTACTTTGGTTGGTCTCTGCCAGCAAACTTTCCCAATTCATCTTTTAATTTCCTGGCTGCTGGTACTGAGAGTGTTGATTGTGGAACCAAACAAGCTAAAGCTGTTAACAGTCTAAATCTCTTCACCATCTATCATGATGATGCCCAGTGGTGAGAATCTTTGTTTTCTAATTATCTATATAAAGTGATATAGAATTGTTTCTAAGAAAAGATGGTGGCCTTTTTTTTTTTTAACTTCTAAAAAAGGTCAAGTTCAAGATTAGCCAGAGACATTGTTTATTTTCTCCTTGGTAACTAGTTAGTCATATCTTTTAACTAAAGAAACATGATAGCTCAGATTTTAATACTAAAATGCAATGAAATTCTAAGGAACTCTATAAATCTATGAATGGTTTTCTAGTAATCTGTTATAAAAAGTGTTGAAATAAATTAGAAAACTACATTTCTGAATGAAAGGACTTCAGTGCATTTATTCTTTAGTATTTGTTGAAGCTGGCTACAGGCACGTTGTAGACCCCAGAAGACAAGGGTGCTCAAGTCTCTTACAGAAAATGTCATAGTATTGACATATAAACTATTCATGTCTCCTCTGTACTTTAAATTGTCTCTGTATTGTTGTTGTTGTTAGGTGCTATCAATTTGCCTGTGACTAGCAACCTTATACAAAATAACCAATCTCATTGCTTCCAACACACTTATCCAATTGCCTCCTGGAAATATGTCCTAAATATGTGAGATGCAGTGTCAAAATCTTTGCCTCCAAGGACAACTTTGGTTTCATCCTCTCTGGGACAGACCATCTTGATCTCTTGGAAGGGAGTCCATGGTGTGTTCAATGTTCTTCTCTAGCACCACAGGTTGTTGTTGTTATGTGCTGTTGAGTCACCTACAACCCATAATGACCCTATGTGTAGCAACTATGAAGCCTGTCCTACCCTGAGCCAGTCTTACCAATTCTGACACATCTACCTGCATTGCCTCTTTCACTGTATCAATCCATCTCATTAGGTGTCTTCCTCACCTGCACTGTCCCTCCATCCTTCTGAGCATGATTTCCTTCTCTAAGGACCAGTCCCTCCTGGTCTGTGCCCAAAGTACATGAAACAGAGCTTCAAAATCCTAGCTTCCAAGCAGAAACTTGGTTTCATCCTCTCCAAGACAGACCCATTTGTTTTCTTGGCAGTCCATAGTACGTTAAATACTCTTCTCCAACACCACAGCACCAAGGTATCAATTCTTCTTCTGTCATCCTTATTGATTGTCCAGGTCTGTGATGCATAACAAGTAATTGCAAAGGTGATGGCCTTGATCAGGTACACCTTAGCTCTAGACTGACATTTTTCACCTTTTAGTTGTTTGGAGAGGTCCCTCACAACAGATTTTTCTCAATGCAATCCGTCTTTTACTGTCATGACTGCGGGTACCAAAAGTGTTGATTGTGGAATGGAAATTGCAAGCTGAAATTAACAATCTAAATATTTTCTCCATGTGTTATGATGTTATCAGTTAGTCCAGTGGTTAGAAACTTTGTTTTCTTGATGTTGAGCTTCAGTCCATATTGAGGACTGCAGTCTCAGACATTCTACAGAAAACACTTCATGTCCTCTTCAGTTTTGATGAACAAGGTTGTGGCATTTGTATTACATAGGTTGTTGATGAGAATTTCTCCAATTCTGATGCCACATTCCTCCTTATAATGTCTAGTCCCCCCAAATTGCCTGCTCCATATATAGATTTAAAACGTATGGCTAAAGGATGAATCCCCCACCCCATTTCCTTCCTTATTTTGAATCGTGCTGTATTTGCTTGTTCTAACACTGCTTCCTAGTACAAGTATAGGTTTCACATGAGTCCAATTCTGTGTTCTGGGATTCCCATTCTTCTCAATGTTTGCCATAATTTGTTGTAATACTTACAGTCAAATGCCTTTGCACAGTAAATAAAATACAGGTAGATATTCATCTGTTCTTTGCTTTCAGCCAAGACCCATTTGATATTGGCTGTGAGTTCCCTAGTGACATGACCTCTTCGAAACCCAGCTTGCATTTCTGCCAGTTCTCTGTTGATATACTATTCTAGTCATGTTTGGATAATCTTCATCAGGATTGTACTTCTGTGTTATATTAGTGATATTGTTTGATAATCTCTAAATTGCTTAATATCTACTGCAAAAGGCAGCTGGTTTAAATATACTAGAATTTTTGAGAGAGAAACATGGAAAGTCTATTGTGCAATAAGACTGGATGCCAGCAAGCTGTGAATTTGTTTTGGGGCTCTGGGGTTTTCTTGGTTAATTTTTTGAGGGTTAATTTTTTATTTGTCTGGTGTTTGTTTTTTTTTCTTGTTCTTTTTAGCTTTTGATGGATTACTTGATAAAAAATATTTTCTTTTTTTCCCATAAGATATTTTCACTCCTTCATTGTTTGAATCCTTGGTTTCAGATGTTCATACATCAGGTCATATGTAATATATATTGGTGATTGTTTTTAAAAATGAAATGCAATTGGAAGTCAAATGTGCAAATGAAAAAGAGAAGAATAAGTAAAATTGCTGCTAAAGTAGTTTCAGCTTGTTTTTGACTGATAGTGTAAATCAACTTGAAGTAGAACATCTTGATTAATTCTATGGAGTCATTTTGCTTTATATTTCTCCGAATTCAAGCACACTTTGAAATATTCAAAATGTTGTTAGTGAAAACAGCTGCACAGTCAACCTATTTAGAATTGGATGTTTCAAGCTGCTGATTTAACTTTAATTGGGGATATATTATAAATTCAGTGAATTGACTTTGAGATAATAAAGGCAGGGTGACATTTTCCAGGATTAATTGTTTGTGAAGTAAATTACCTTTAACAAAGCTTGGAATATGGGCCTGGCAACTGGAACACATAAACTCAAATAGTGACTTTCAGGCTAGGTTCAATTGGTGTATCAATTAAAACATGTGTATTTAATATAGAGCTACATTATAGAAAACTTGATATATATTTTATTTATCAATGTTAAGAATGGAATCTATGTTTCCAACATTGGTTAGATGGAAATTGTTTCCATCAATGTAGCTTGGAAACACAATTTTATTTGGTCGAGAAAACTTAAGGAGCCACTGCTCATGATATAAATATAGTTTAATAATTAGTTGTTTATGCAGATGATTCAGTATTTCCTTGATACCTATAGGAAAGAAACAAGACTTCATTGAGGATTCATTTGTTTGCATGCAACAAACTTAAATATTATTATTTCTTTTGTTAGGGAATTAACAAAGTTGCAAAATAAGGAAAATATGTTACTATTATTATATATTTTTCATTTTACTGACCCTACATTAAATTGAAACCTATTTCAGGGAATCTCTAATAAAAAGTATAAAAGTTTATCTCACATACTTTGGACATGTTGTTTGGAGGGCCCAGTCCTTCTAGAAAGACATCATGCTTAGAAAGGTGGAGAGTCAACGCCAAGAGATAAATACCCTGACTAGCATTGGGGTCACATGTGTCAGACTGACGAGGTTTGCTCAGGATAAGGCAAAATGCAGAGCTGCTGTTCATAGGGTCACCATGAGCTGTAGTCAACTTATTAATGCACAGAACATGTGTAAAGAAAGAATACATGTAGCTTTCAGTTTTGACTATTAGACTAGTAGGTTAAGATTTTAAAAATTGGTTCTTTTAGGTAATGCACTTTGTTAACTTGTCTTCCATGTTAACATAATTTAAAAAATTTTTAGTAAGACATAATCTGAAATCCCAAGACCCTAAAGTGTTTAACTTGTTGAATTAAAAAAAAACCAACCTACATGGATTGCCATTTTATCGCTCTGGAAATTGTTTCATGTTGTCAAATTCTTTCTGCATCTCTTCCCATTATAGCAGATATTTATAATTTATCGTAAAGTATATTAATTTGCTTATTCTGGGACTTTATGTACTTTATTTTCACCCACACATACATATAATTTGTTTGCTTTTTAAATGCTTTTTAATTTACTCAGCATAGTAGGTTTGAAGTTTATATTTTTAATTGTACGTATCACAAATTCATTAATTTGCTGTGTGATAATCTATATAAATAAACTATAATTTAGGTATCTAATTCCAGCTGATGGACATTTAGAGTTTCTAGTTCTTAACTATTGTTGTTGTTTATTGCCGTCAAGTCAAGCATGACTCATGGCGAACCTATGAGCAAAAGGCCTGAAGCCTTTCTATAATTTTTGTAACTTATCAAAGTTCATAGAGTTTCCAGAGGCATGTAGTTTAGGAAGTGGGTGCCATTCCTGCTTCCAAACCTCTCTTAAACTCCAAACACTGTCCACAGTGGGTGACAGTTATGGCATTTGACACCACAATGGTACAAGGTTCAGCATCACAGCAACCCCAAGTTATCTCAGTACTGCTTATTGACAGAAGAGTGATGTACCACTTAGAAGAATGTTCCTCCAAAATAATAACAGACTTTTACATACAAAGGCCCCCCCCCGTGAGATCTTGTTGACTCTAAACAAGAGGCTTAAATAAAAAGACAACCAATATATTATGTTTTTGTTGATAAGTGCTGTTGAGTTGCCTGTGATGTATAGCAACCCTATTATGAATAAGAATATTATAAACAACGTTATAGAAAGTTTTTATTTATCTAATGATATGAAGTTTAATATTTCTTGAGTAAATACCAAGGTATGGAATTTATGACTTAAAAGTAGATATATATTGACTTGATGAACCAAACGAATCCAAACTTTAAAAGTGAGTTGGACTCATAACAATACTATGACCTAATAGCAGAACTGCCCCATTGGGTTTCCTAGGCTGTAAACATGGACAGAATTATCAGACTCACAGATCAAAATGTGTCACTGAGGCTTCATCCTGTTTTAAAAATTGTGTGTGTGTGTGTGTGTGTGTGTATACATGTATATGTGTGTGTGTGTGTGTATATGTATGTATGAGTTGAGTGAATGAGAGGTAGAGATTGTTAATTATTTTTAACAGTAGCTGCCTCTTAGGATGTCCATGCTGCATGTGGCCAGGAGAGATTGGTCCCTGGAGGAGGACATTATGCTTGGAAGGGTGGAAGACAGCTCAGGAGAGGGAAACCAAGGATGAGATGGGTTGATACAGTAACTGAGGAGATTGAGAGATTGAAGTCGGTGTGTCAGAATTAGTGAGACTGGCTCAGGATAGGGAAGCGTTCAGAGCTGCTGTACATAGGTTGCTATACATTGCAAGCTACTCAAAGGCATATAAAAACAGTAACATACTATGACAGGTTTGGAAGCAGGATGGCATCCACTTCCTAAATAACATGCCTCCAGAAACTCTATAAACTTTGTTAAGTGTCGATAGTTGTAGAGAGGCTTCAGGCCTTTTGTTCATAGGGTCACTGTGAGTTGTGCTCTACTTGGAAGCAATCAACGACAATAACAACAATCTTTATGGAAGCTGATTATCACATTTTTGTCCTTTGGAGTGGGTGGTGGGTTCAATAGCCTCCCTTTTAGCTACAATTGACTATTTCAACTACTGTGAAGGCAGGCTGCCTTTTATATCAACCCTTAACCAAACCCATTGCTGTGTCTTGTCCAGGACTATAAGTCGTTGAAGCAGAGAGTGCATCTTTTTTTTTTTGTTGGAGTGGTTGTTTCTTTGAACGACTGGATTTTTACTTATTGTGGTTTGGTGGGTGCCATCGAGTTGACCAGAACTCATAATGACCACATGAATGAATAACTGAACATGACCCTACCTGGTGCCGTCCTGGCCATCTCTGATACCCTCAAGCCTTCGCTCCAGCCACTTGGTGAATTCATCTTATTGAGGATCTCCCTCTTTGTTGCTTACCCTCCCCTCTTCCAGATGTGATAACCTTTTCCAAGGACTGGCCTCATTTTCTCCAACGTTCCTTTGCTCTTTTCGGACAAGGATAGGTTACAAAACAGTACTACCAGGAATTCTTGCCCTTATCTCAGGAGGGTGAGTGAAATAATCAGAAAGGCTTTGTATTGACTGAGTCCTTTGGATCACACATAAACTAAGTCTAGACTATTGAGATTTTAATTTAAACAGTGTAAAGAGACATCTTCATCTTAAGTGACAGATGAAAGTTTCTCAGCATTGACTAAGGGGGAAAATAAAAAAAGGATCAGGCAAGATGTCGATGTTATGCACTGGTGAGTCAAAACTAACTCATAGCTGACCCTTTAACAAGGTTTAAGAGGCTGTAATCACATGGGAGGAGACTGGTCATCTTTTTCTCATGGAGCAGCTGGTGAATTTGACCAGGACTCCTGCCTTTGTTTTGATAGCACAACTCCTTACCAACCAGGCCATTGGAGCTTAAGATAATACGATTCATTTTGTCCTTTTAGTTATTGAAGTCATTTTTCAATATACTGAAAAATAATATATAATTATGTTTCCTAGGACATTTTAAGGAAGCTCTGAGGGTATAATGGTAGTCAGTAGGGAATGTGCTGTGAACTCAAGTATAGTTTCTTTCTGGTAGTTCAAATACACCCTCAGCTTACAATTACTGGTATATCTTGTAACTTTCAAAATGACAATTATCTAAATAATAGCATTACTTATTCCTTTTTCACTAAACTAATAGAAAATGTCTGACAAGGGTGTTCCATTTATCTTATTTTACATTAAAATTCATTTAGAGGATAAACAGTAACTTTATTCTCAGATTTGAAAGTCTTCACCTTCAGTTAATCAAACTTTAATCTTTTAGTTGAATTAACTTGGTTCTGACTGAACTAATTGAACTCAGGGAAGGCTGATCAAATAGTTAGTTATTCCTGTATTTTTCCACATATTTCTGTTACATCTAAACTGTTGAAAAACAATTAGATTCTAAATTATCCTTACAACTCCTCTTCTTCGAACTTTTAAAATCTGTATTTCCTCTGTCAGCTCTCTTACTTGGTTCTCTGTTTTTCTAGACACTTATTATCCTTTTTCCTTTTAACTTCTCTCTCATCAGTTTTGGTGACCTTAGTCAAGTGTCCTTTGAGTCTTCCTAATTTACTAAAAGTCCACTACTAGATGCTCAGTCTGCATTTTTAGAAACATGGCTTAGTCACTTCAAAAAAGTGATAATATCAGAATATAAATTTTTAGTTCTGTAATAGTAATTATAACCACTGAGGATACAAGAAGCTAGGTGAAACTTCCTATACAACTCGTTCTATGCTTATTGTTCATGGAATCAGTCAAGAGGAGTTAGCTGAATTATTTCAATGTTTAAAGTCAAATGATATAACCACACCAGCAATATAACTGTCTCTACCATATTTGTTCTGTGTAGTTTCTCTTCACCTCAGAATGGTTGGATGGGTAATTCTTAGATTCATTGCCTCTCAAATTTTGATACTTTACTTCCTGACGAGCTTTTTTCCCCTCCATGCTATTCACGTTCCATTCATCTAACAAGACATTTTTTGTTTGGCACATTTTTTTCTTACATATGGTAATACATATATTCCTTTAGTTCTAAGTCATCTCTTGTAACCTGAAAGCCATCCTTCTTTCTGTTGGAATTTTAACATTTAACCGTTAAATGGCAATTTTATGTTTTCGTATTTCCAAGTTCCTGTGGGTTTACCAATCTGTTTAAAATTGCAGCCTCAGTATGAGTGAACCATCTAACTTGAAGCCAAAATGTAAGTCTTGAGTTTGTCATTTATTTCAGAAATAAAATCTCATGTGTAAGAAATGCAATGTGTGATATTTTACATTTAATAAAAAGCAGTGTGTTATAATAGATAATTTATCTACATAAATGATTAAATTTTAGTCAAAAGTAGGCATCAGAGATGACATTCATCCAAATTCCTGCTGTGTTGAATAAGACTGCCTTACTCATTTTATGATATTGCTGTAAAGACCAAACTGTCTGAAAATATTTCAGTCAATGAAATGCTTGATGTAAAAAATTTATTTCTCATATTTAAATCATCTTATACCAAAACCACAAGCTATAAAACATTAATCTTAATGTTTATAAGGTAGGGAAGAAGTAACATTAAAATGACACTTTTTAACACACATACACATGCACACTTCAATATCCACATGATGCTTTAAAAGTAATTGCCCAGGGAATTTTATGATAACCCTCCTACTCCAACTGATACCATAGTTGTTAAGAGGGTATTTTAAACTCCTTTTGGGACTGTTTTTAAAATCAAAGGATAAAGATGAGGACCATCTTATTCATACCATGATTTTGATAATATGTGCCATGAAGTTGACTTCAACTCATAGTGATCATATACATGGTAGATTGAAACCTTGTTACATCACATTTATAATCTATTGCAAAATAATTTACTTCTCTTTATTTTCAACTCAATCTCTGGGCTTGGTACTAAGAAATGCCTTTATTCCTTCTAAAGCTCATATATACCACAAATAAGCAAAGTTTCTGCCATTGAGTTCTTAAAAATATTATAGTACAGTTTATTGGAATCATTTTGAAAGGGAACTGCTTGAAACTGGAGAGCAACATAATGATATCTGCTTCATTTCACTTTGGTCTGTTGTTTGTTATGTTACATTGAGTCGACTCCAACTGATAGTGACAACAGCTCTGAACCTGCTCTCTCCTGAGCCAATTTGATTGTCTCTGACACACCTACCACCGTTACCCCAGTCACTGAGTCAGTCTATCTCATCAAGGGTCTTCCTTTCATGTGCTGTTGTTACTCACCTTTAATTTGATTGTGAATCATAATGACTGTAAGTATCGCAGAAGGAAACACTTCCAGGTTATCAAACAGTGTTTCTCTGGTATTCGTAAGATTTTCACCAGTCGTTTAGACAATAATTAAATAAGTGAATCATGAATTGTACCTTCTAGTATCTTCATCTAGAAGTTTTGTTGAGATCTTCTACCATGAAAGACAATGTTAGCATTTGAAATACCAGTGACACAGCATCCTGTATCATAGTAACACCAAATCCAGCACAGAATGACAAACTGGCAGATGAGTGGTTGTATAAACACTCGCCTTGGTCAAGATACTCACAATTTCATTTTGCTCAAGATATTCACAACTGTGAATAACGTTTTTTTCACAGTTCACATGAGGTAACAGACCCACGCAACGTGTTTTGGTTAGAGAAGACTAGGATTTCTAGAATGCTGTCTCCATTTGTAGTGCATTCCCTGGAGCTGGCCTTTATACCCAAACATTACAAGGCTCCGAGTTTACTGAAGTTAATGATGCTTGTGAACAACACCCTTTGGTTTTGTTTGGAGTTTTTGTGGTTAGTCTGTATTTTCTGTGGATTTTGTTTCCTTGAGATTGCCAGAGTTCCTAGTGATTCTGTTGTTTATACGTGCTCTAAAGTCAATCTTCAGTTTATAAGAACTCTGCTTGATATGATAGAGTTACCCTCAAAGAGTTTTGCAGTCCAATCTTTACATCAGACGTTTGCCAGGCCTTTCTTTCCTGAAATGCTGAGTGGATTCAAATCACCAATTTTTTGGTTAGCCCCCAATAACATATGCTTTGAGAAGCCAGGGCTCTTTTTAGTGATTTTACTCTTCTATTAGGTTCACAGGAAAGAAGAGGATTAGATGATATATTTCTAGAATCTCCAGTGGAAGCCCTGCTCAAAGGTGTGGCTTTTAAAATCGATGATGAGTCGATGGATCTGGGGGCTGGCTTGGGGCCTGGGGACAGAGTCTCCCGCCACTCTGGAAAGTCAACTGACTGGCTTACTGGTTGGTGTCTCGACAGTTCCTTGTCTTGATGGCAGTCAGGCAAGTGACATTTCTGGGGTCTTTTTTATTGTGTGTGAATGTTCCTTTTCCCCCTTCAAAAGTGGGTATCCCTTGAGCCTTAGACTAAGGGTAAGGCTAGAGCCCTGCTGGAGGGTATGGCTTTAAAATCCTGTTAATTTTAGAAGAATATGCTTTAGAAGATGCAGCAATCATTTATCTATTTGCTGTACTGAATAACTTGGAGTTGCTGTGATGCTGAACACTATTCCATAGTCGTGTTAAAATACCATAATGGTTACCCATCATGTACAATAGTTGGATGAGCTTCCAGATTGATTCATGTTGGGAAGCAGGAGTGGCATACACTTCCTGAGCTAGATGCCTCTGGAAACTCTACAAAGTCTCTTACAAATGCACAGAAATGAAGTTAATTATAGAACAGAGCTCAGGTCTTTTGTGCAAAGCTTACTCTGAATTGGATTTGATTCGACAACACTTAACCGCTGCTAAATGTGACTAGTGCTGTTATATCTGGAGGAACATTCTCCCAATTTCCACATCACTCTGTCAAGGTGCTATATGAGGTAACCTGGGCTTGCTATGATGCTGAACCTTGTGCCATGAGGACATCAAATAACAGAATGGTTTACCATTGTGGACCGTGTTTGGTGGAGCTCCCCGGTATAAAATATGTTGGGAAGCAGGAGTGACACCTTCTTCCTAAACCAAATGCCTCTGGAAACTCTATAAACTTGAAGAAACAACAATAGCTATGGAAAGACATTAGGTCTTTTGTTCATAGAGTCTCTATGAGTCAACTTCAACTTGACAGCAATCAACAGCAACAACAACAACAACAACAAAGATGATCCAACAGAGTTCAGAAATATGATGACAATTATTGCATATCAAAATCAGGAAAAAGGGTGCCAGAGATATCTCTTGTCTCCCTTTCTTTTCAATCTATATGAAGAACATGTCACTTGAGAGGTTGGGTTTTATAAGGAGAAATGTGTTATCAGAACTGAAAGAAGATTCACCAACAACCTGTGTTATGCAGATGACACAACCTTATTTGTCAAAAGTCAGGTGGATCTGAAGTGTTTGCTGCAGAAGGTTAAGGACTATAATCTTCAATATGGATTGAAACTCAACACCAAGAAAACAAAGGATTCTCACCTCTGGGACAATTGGTAGCACCATGATAGTTTGAGAAGAAATTGAGATTGTTAACAGTTTTACCTTGCTTCACTCTACAGTCAACACTGTTGGCACCAGCAATCAGGAAAAAAAGGGCAAATTGTACTGGAAAACTCTGTTCTCACTGACATCTCCATAGTGTTGAAAAGCAGTGATGTCAGACTAGGGTGTGCCTGATCTTGGACATGGACTTTGCAATTACTAGCTATATATCAGAAAGCTAGACAATGATAAGGATGATAGAAGAAGGATTGATGATTTTTAGTTGTGGTGCTAGAAAAGAGTGTTGAACGTCGCATGGATTGTCAAAAGAACAAACAGGCTTGTCCTGGAGATGGTGAAACCAAACTGCTCCTTAGAGAAAAGGATTTTGAAGCTCCATCTTACATACTTTGAGCATGTTGCCAGGAGGGACCAGTCCTTGGAGTAGGACATTGTGCTTGGAAGGGTGGAGGGGTAATGCAGGAGAGAAAGATTCTGAATGAGATACACTGGTGCTGTAACTGCGGTAATGGGGCTAGGAGTGCCGGAGACAGTGAGGTTGGCGCAGGAGAGTTCAGAGGTATTGTCTATAGGGTCTCTATGGGCCAGAGCCCACTAGAAGACACATAAAACAACAACAACAACAACAGGATCTCTAGGGACTACAAATAAAAGTTGAAACAGACAAAGATGTCTCTTATTCTTTTAAGTTTGTAGAAGACAAATAAATGCTATTTAATTGTTGATATCATGGCTGCTAAAAGACAAAGGACATGAATGGTTAATTCTAAGAAAATATGGGAGAGGAACTGATAGACCTGCAGTTAGTGGACCTGGTAAGTAAAATAATAGCTCTCCAAAGCTGTCTCCATCCTAACTACCTGAACCTGTGACTATATTTTTATTACATGTCAAAACCTCAAAGTCAAAACTGACTGCCATCAAATCAGAACTGATTCATAGCTAACCCTCCAGCAGATTTTGAGTCTGTAAACTTTGTAAAATGGGATTACTATATTTTTTCTACTGAGCAACTCAAACAGCCAGAAGAGACACCAATTTTGAATTAGCAGAGCAACTCCTTACAGACTACATTACCAGAAATACATGTCAAAGTTGTTCTTTTTGTCAAAGAGGACATTGAAAATATGATTAAAGGTTGTGAGATGGGAAGATGATTCTGGATTAATTGAATGAGCCCAGTGTAATCACAAAGAGCCTTGGCAGTGTGATAGTTAAATGATTTTCTGCTGATTGAATGATCAGTGACTTGAAGTTCCCAGAGTTTCTGTGGAAAAAGAGGTGTCAGATTATTTCTATAAAGATTAAAACCATGGAAATACTATGAGATAGGTCTACTCTTTCTTTTGGGTATCTGTGAGAATGAACTTGAAGGCATCATTCTAAAAAATTGCTAAGCATAAGAAGAACTTAAATGCTTTAGTCTTTGGTCAAAATTTATTCTTTAATATTTAGATATTTTGTACCATTCATTTGCTGTAGTCTATAGATAGTTGTGCTGGTCACCCAGAGGTTATCTTATGTGGCAATTCAATCACCAATGGATAAAGATGGAGAATTTCCTTCTACTCATTTAATAGATTAAGAAATGTGCTAGAAAGCATCAAATGCTGGTGAGGTTGTGGAGAGACTGGAACACTTATTCACTGTTGGTGGGAGTGTAAAATGGTGCAACCACTGTGGAAGGTGGTGTGGCACTTTCTTGAAAAGTTGCAAATAGAGATACCATTTGAACCAGCAGTTCCACTACTGGGAATATATCCCAAAGAGACCATAACTGACATCCAAGCAGATATATATATAGATAGATTATATATATATATGCATACCCATGTTTATCACAGCTTTGTTCACAAGAGCAAGGAGTTGGAAACAACTTAAGTGCTCATTAACAAATGAATAGATAGAGAAGCTGTGGTATATTCACACAATGGAATACTTTGCTTCATTGAAAAACAAGGAACTCATGCAATGTTATTCAAAATGGGTGACCTTTGAGGACATTATGCTGAGTATCTCAGTCACAAAAGGACAAACACTGCATAGTGCCACTGCTGTAGAATGGAACAGACATCAGGGTTAGGGTAAGAATGAGAAAAACTGGATGAATTATGTATACTGCATTGAAACTGATGAGGGAGAGAACGGTTTAAAAGCAATATATTATAGGGTATTATGATTATCATAAGAGTCCAGAATGAAGGTTGCAGAGAGGAGTATACTTGGAGTGGGGGTGAAGGGGTTGTGAGGGGATTGTATATCAATGAAGGAACTTTTCTTTTACTTTTCAAAGAGAAGAGAGAACTGGGGATGGGGGTGGGGTGGGCGGGTAGAAAAGTGCAACAGTGAATGAATGGAAATCGAAAATCTCTGTAAATGTTCATTAATATTAATAAAAAAAGAGACCATAACTGCCACCCAAGCAGATATATGCACACCCATGTTTATCCTGGGTTTGTCATAATAGCAAGGAGTTGTAAACAACCTAAATGCCCATCAACAAATGAATGGATAGAGAAGCTGTGGTATATTCACACAATGGAATACTATCCTGCATTGAAAAACAAGGAACTCATGCAATATTGTTCAAACTGGGTGACCCTGGGGGACATTATGCTAAGTGAAGTATCTCAGTCACAAA
>NW_006399832.1:13629555-13646566 GCF_000299155.1 Elephantulus edwardii | reverse complement strand
TTTTGTTTTTGTTTTTGGTTTTTCTTCTTTTATCCTGGAATTAGTTATTCTTGATTATTTTAAAAAATCTTGTAAGCAAAAGCATATTTTGCAGCTTGAAAAGCTGTTTATACAATTAGTTTTAAGTTATTTACCCAGAATCTCAAACTCAGTTTTCAAAATTCAAGTTAATTCCTATTACGTACTTCTCTACCTATGCTGATATTTGTCAAGAGACACCAGTGAAGCCTGCATTCTAGTATGTTTATGTGATTTTTCTGTTTCAATTGGTTGAATTAGTGAGGGTTGTTTGCGTCAGCTGTTGGAATAGTCTTCACGTTTTAAATGTGTCTGAAGTTATCAGGAAGTCATCAAGAAAGATTAATAGAGCATTAGCGAAAAGGAGGAAAACTCTCTCAGATATAAATCGATACAATGTCTACAAGATCATATTTAAATATATGAGGATGTGAAGATGGTGCAGAACTAGACACATTTTGTTCTCTGGTACATGGGTTTACCAAGTCAGGAGATTAGCAACAACAGTGATGTTCTAAGCAGGAATTTCCAGAAAAAGGGTAAACCAGGTCAAGTAATCTGGTAAAGAATTTAATAGTTGGCATAAAAAGTAGTGAACATAACATGAAAGTGAAACATAATAATATGAAGAGATATATAACAGTTATATAAGAACCATTATGTCAGACTGTATTTATGTAAGGTAAATAGTGGTTATGTAAGAACCCACTACCATTTACCGTAGATTATTTACTTAGCCTCAGCTGTCTGTCTTTTTGGTAAATTAAGGTAAGAAACGTATCTACAACATAGAATAGTTATAAAGGTCAAATCAATTAATGCTGTTTAGGCTTTTAGAATGGTGCTTAACCCTGAATTTATTTTTAAAATTTATTAAAAACATAGTCTAATCTACTATGTATAAAATAATACATAATGTTGAGTGCAATACAAAATTGAAAATGAGTAGTAAAATGAATAATGGACTGTTCATACTACAGAATAATTTTAAGTGTCATGAGTCCACTCTGATTCACAGCAACCTTTTACACAACAGAATATACTTCCTGGTCTTGTAACATCCTCACAGTCTTTGCTATGTTTGGGCTCATTGTCGCAATTACTGTGTCACTTCTTCATGGAGAGAGTCTTCCTCTTTTTTTGTTGACTCTCTGTTTGTTCAAGCATAATTTCCTTGTCCTGGACAGACCAATCTGTCCTAATAGCATGTCTGAAACACAGATTTCTTCATTCTTTTGGTTGTCAATATTATTGACCAACATCATAATTTTAAAACATCAAGTTTTCCATTGATCTGTTCATTAATAATGTTGTAGTTGTTATGTGCTGTCAAGTTGCTTGTGACTCATAGCAACCCTATATACAGCAGCTCTGTACACTGCTCTATCCTGAGCCAGCCTTATTGTCTCTGACACATCTATCCTGGTTACCCCAGTCAATGAGACAGTCCATTTCATCAAGAGTCTTCCTCTCTTTTGCTGTCTCTCCACTCTCTCAAGCATGATGTTCCTCTCTAAGAAATAATTCCTCCTTGCAACATGCCCAAAAGTATGTCAGACAAAGCTTCAGAATCCTTGCCTCCAAGGAGAAGCCTGCTTTCACCCTCTCCAAAACGAACCCGTTTGTTCTCCTAGCAGTCCATGGTATACTCAGTAATCATCTCCAGCACCACAGCTCAAAGACATCAATTCTCCTTCTGTCATCCCTATTTATTGTTATGTTTTCTGATGTATAACAAGTAATTGTAAAAATCATGGCCTGATGGCCTGGATCAGGCGCATCTTAGTCTCCAGACTGACATCATTGCTCTTCAGTACTCTGGCAAGGTCCTGACAGCAGACTTTCCTAGGGCAATTTGACTTGCAATTTCTTAGATGATGGTACCAAAAATATTGATTGTGAAGGCAAGCAAACTGAAATTGTAAGCAATCTCTGTTTTCATTGTCTTTCATGGTACTATCAGTTGGCCCTGTGAATCCATATTGATGTTGATTTTCAATCCATATTAAAGGCTACATCCTTGACCTTCTGCAGTAAATGCTTCAGATCTTCCTCAGTTTCAGTAAAGTTGTGTCATCTGCATAATGCAGGTTGTGGATGAGTCTTCCTCCAATCCTTGTGCCACATTCCTCTTCATAGAGCCCAGTCTCCCAGGTGATCTGTTCCACATATAGATTGAAAAGGTATGCAAATTGGACACATTCTTGGTGTATACCCTTCCTGATTGTGAACCATGCAATGTTTCAAACTTTCTGTGTTCTGACAACTGCCTCCTGGACAAAGTGTTGGTTTCATGTAAACATGATCAAGTGTTCTGGAATTCCCATTCTTCTCAAAGTTAGCCAGAGTTTTTTGTGATCCATACAGTTAAATGTCTTTGCGTTAACAATGAAAAACAAATGGACATTCTTCTGGTGCTTTCTGCTTTCAGCCCAGATCCATCTAACATTAGCTAGCCATAATATCCCTAGTACCACAGCTTGTTCTAAACCCAGCCTGCATACATGGTAGTTCTCTGCTGATGTGCTGTTCCAGAATTGTTTTTGGATAGTTTTCAGCAGAATCTTGCTTGCATGTGTATTAATGATATTTATTGTTTGATACTCTGCGCTCTGCCAGGTCACCTTTCTTTGAATGAGAACAAATAGGGATCTCTTTCAGTCAGTTGGCCAGGTGGTTAGCCTCCAGATTTCTTGGCACAACTTGATGAGTTTGTCCAGGGTAGCATCTCTTTGTTGAAATATGTCAATTGGCATGCAGTCAATTCCTAGGACCTTGTTTTTTGCCAGTTCCTTCAGAGCAGCTTGAACTTCTTCTTTCATCACCACAGACTCTTGAAATTCTTCAGTGTCAGACAATTCATTTTGGTACAGTGACTGTATACTCCTTCCATCTTTTTTTTAGTGTTTCCTGGATCACTTAATATTCTTAAATATTGCAACTCGAGGCTTTAATTTGTTCTTCAGCTTAAGAAATGCCAAGGGAGTTTGGCCCTTTTGATTTTGACTCCAGCTCTTTGCACATTTCATTGTAATTCTTGGCGCCTTTTTTCCCCTTCTTTTTTCCTGAGCTGCCCTTTGAGATTTTCTGTTCAGCTCCTTACATTCTTGATTTCTTCTCTTTGCTTTGGCTTTCAGGCTCTCTAGTGCAATATTCAGAGTCTTGTCTGACATCCATCTTGGTCTTTTATTCTTCCCATCTTTGTAATGACCTTTTGCATTCTTCATAGATGATATTCTTGATCTCTTCCCACAGCTCATCTGGTCTTTGCTCATTAGTGTTAAAGATGTCAAATCTGTTCCTGACATGGTTTTGAAGTTTAAATGGGAGAGACTCAAGGTCAAATTTTGGTTCCTGTAAATTTTCACCTTTTTTAGCTTCAGGTTGGTAGTCTGGTCATTAGCACCTGGCCTAGTTTTCACAGCTGATACTGGGTTTCTCCAGCAATTCTTTCCACAGATGTATTAAGCATCCATTAAAATTAAGAAGGGAACTCTTAATTGGTGGTGTAGTCTAAAGGGGGATGCGCTGTTAAGCTATTTGACAGAAAGATGAATAGTCTCTTCTGATGTAGTTCACAACCTCAGAAAATTCACTGGCATGTCAGTTATAAGTCAGTTTTAGCCTGACAGCAACAAATGAGTCTATGTGTAAAGATTATAAAAATTAGTTAAATTATGTTTAATGACATGGAAGGGTGTTAATGGCATATGAAGTAAAAGCAAGTCACATAACAACTTAATACATGGTTTTCTGTGACTGAGATGTGTATATAAATGACTTTAAGCATGGGTAAATATTAGTCTATTTGGAAGTAGAATTTTTGCTTTCCAAAATTTTTACTTATTTTCATTTCACAACTAACCCTTAATTATATTTGCTATATTTTAAAACATAGATTGCAAACCGCCTTGTTTTCTTTACTCTTTTAATTAACAAGTAGTAAAGCACATTCCTATTGTTTAGCTACATTTTGGTTTTTGAGGGCTAGTTGGTTGATCTCACTAGATCAATTTGTTATAATCCACCTTAACCTGTAGCTCCAGGAACCAGAAACAAGGCACCGCAGGTCAGCAGGGCCAGAGAAAACAGGCGGGAGTGCTCTCTCTAATTAGGCACCTGTGGAACAGGAGTTTACCACAACACAAAGCTTCAGAAATATATGGAATACTGTTGCCTCGAGACCATCGTTATTCTTTATAAATAAGCTGGAAGCAGAAGATACTTCTAACTATCGAAATAAAACTTAAAAACAATATTGCTCAACTCTTATTGCAAAAATAGGGAAAAAAAACCCCGAGTAAAATATGTATGGGTAACTAAGGGGAAAAGGGGCAGGTTTAGAGGGATGAGGACGGGTGAGGGCAAAACCACAGGGTTATGCAATTTGGTGGGTGAAGGGTGGGAATAAAGGAAATGGGCAGAATATTGTGAAACACAATGAACACGAACTTTGTAAGTAAACCAATATAAAATAAAATATGTTTTTAATGTTTACTGTATTACATAGGAAACAAAAGTGAGAAAGAAAGCATTTATCGGACGTGCTGAATTATTATATTTAGGAAATATTAAGTTTGAGAATTGAAACTTATGATGTAACTTCACTAGGAATCACATTTTTACTTGTGAAAGTAATATTGGAGTAAAAGCATTGTAATTTCTCTAGTCTAAAATATAATGGAATATGAGTTTCCTTTAATGAGACATGAACAGTATTTCCATAGTAATATTGCTAAACAAACTCCAGCTAGAAATATGATTTTGGGAAATTTTGAGTGGTTGTGTGCCATTGAGTTTGAATTGACCCATAGCTGACCCTCTGCGCAGGTTTTCAGAGGCAGTTAATTACATCCAAGGAGATTGTCCATCCATCTCCTACGAAGCAACTGGTGGATTCCTACTGTTGCCTCTGGGATTGCAGCACAGTTTCTTACCTCTAGGCCACCAGAGCTCCCTATGTATATTTTATTTTGTGTTGAGAGATTATTTTGAAAATATATTGTTATTGTTGTTAGGTTTAATCAAGTCAGTTCTAATTCATTGTTGTTGTTTGTTGTTAGGTGTTGTTAAGTCAAGTAGACTAAGCAATTCTGTGAACGCAGATCTGAACCATGTCTTATCCTGACATCCTCACAATCTCTGACACACTTGAATTCATTGCTGCAGTCACTGTGATGATCCATTTGGTTGAGGGCCTTCCTCTCTTTTGTTGTCCCTCCACCTTTCCAAGTATGATGTCCCTCTCTAAGAAATTGCCTATCCGGACCATAATGATTCTATGCTCTCCTCACACTGACTTCAGGAGTTGAAGTCATTCATGTAGCCACTGTGTCAGTCTGTCTTACTCAAGGTCTGCCTATTTTTTACTGACCTGTGACTTTACCAAGTATAATATCTTTATTCTAGGATTATTTCAGCCTGTTAACATATCCAAAGTATATTCGAGTAAGTTAGCCCATTCTTTTCTCAAAAAATCCCATTCTGACTGCACTTCTAAAACAGATTTGTTTTGTTCCTTGCCAGTCCGTTGGATAGTTAATATTCATTACCAATTTCACAATTCAAGGGCATTTTTTTATCTTTCTTGCTTATTATCCAACTTTCACAATCATACGAAGCAATTAAAAATAGTACTAATTGGATCAGAAGCACTTTAATATTCAAAATGACATCTTTGATCTTCAGGAATTTAGAAAAATCCTTCCTTGGATTTTCCCAATGCAGTATGCCCTTTGATTTTGTGACTGTTGCATCAGTGGAGATCAATTTGAGATACAAGTAAAATGAAATCTGTGACAATATCCATCCTTTATTCATTTCTTATGAAATTAATTATTGGTCCAATTTTGAGGATTTTGTTTTCTATTTTTTTAAGATACATTCCAACTGAAGGCTTTGATGTTCATTTTTAATTCATCAGTCAAGTCTTCATTTTCAGCAAGCAAGGCTCTGTCATCTGCATTATGGCAAGTTCTTAATCAGACTTCCTCTAATCCTAGTGCCACATGCTTCTTTGTATAGTTCAGATTCTTGTGCTGTTTGCTCAGTATACAGATTGAATAGCTATAGTGAAAGGATACTGTCCAGAACACATACCTTTATTTTAAAGCATGCAGTATCATCTTATTTTGTTTGAAATGTTGTATATGCATATTTTACTTGAACACAGTAAAGTACCCCATTCTTCTCAATATTATACATAATTTATTATGAGGCACAGAGTCACATGACTTTGTATAGTCAATAAAGTACAATTAAACATCTCTTTATTATTTTCTTAGTCAAGAGCCATATAATGTCAGCAATAATAGCGCTAATCCTGTAATGTCCTCTTCCAAACCTGAATTGAGTTTTTGGAAGTGTGCTGTGAATATACTGCTTCAGTGATTTTAAAATTAAGTAAAGGAAGATGTTAAATGTTACATTAATGTATTGTTTGATAATTTCTACATCCTATGGATAGCTTTTCTTTCATGGACACAAATATGGCTCTCTTTCAAGTACTTGGTCAGTTGTTCTCTTCCAAAATCTTGTCATAGAGAAGTGAGAACCTCCAGTGCTGCATCCTTTTGCTAAGACATCTCAATTGCTGTTGTATACTGACATATTGGAATCTACTCATTGCTGACCCTTGAGCAGGTTTTGGAGGCAGTAAATCACATAAGAGGAGATTGAACCATGTCCCTTTGAATTGACATGAAACTCATTCTCCTTAATATTGTTTAAATGCCTGGAGTCACGCTTAGATTTCCTCCTTCACTAGCTTTGGCACTTCATTGTATACTACCTCCTGAAATAATTTATCATCACAGGTTTTTTTGTACAGTGATTCAGTGCATTCTTTTGATGCTTCCTGTGTCTTTCAATATTTTACCCACAGAACTGTCACTATTGAAACTTAAAGTTTTATTCCTCCCCCCTAGTTCTTTCTGTTTAAAATATGCCAAGTACGTTTTTCTCTGTTGGCTTTGCAAATCCAAGTGTTTGCATGTTTCATTATAATACTTTGCTTTGTCTTCTCAAGCTGCCCTTTGAAATCTTCTGTTCAGCTCTCTTACTTCAATATTTATTCCATGCACTTCAGCTTCTGTATGCTTTGCAGCCAAATGGCATCCTTAATGTGAAAGATATTGATCTTTCGGTGTTCCATTTTATTTTTACTATTTCCAATATTCCTAAGTGAATATTTCCCATTATTTTTAATAACTTTTTCTTCATATATAATGTTATAGATATAAAATCGTAACTTTTCTGCTCTTATGTCATTAGTGTTCAGTGTATCAATATGTCTTTAAGATATCTACAATTTCAAATGGAATATACACAAAATTGTGTGTTTGTGCATGTGGACTTATTTTCTTTTTCTACAGCTTCACTTCAAACTTGTATAGGAATGATTCATGCCCTTTTCCGTTGTTAGCCCCTTATCTTTTTCTGACTGATAATATTAGGCTTTTGAATTTTCTTTTTTCTATAGACATAGACAATTTAATCCCTATATATAGTGTCTGGCAAGGTACTTGTGAATAGCAGCAATTCACTTAAACCTAGCAGATAATATGAAAACAGTTAAAAAAAAGAAAAAAGCTTTGTTTAATTCTCTTGTCTTGAGTTAGAGCCAGCTGGACAGTAGCTAGGAGATGCAACACTTAAGCTTGTATGAATATAAGTTATCCTGTCATTTGACTATTGTACAGGTCAAGATCAAATACTCTTTTTGAGGTTGAATGAGAGACCATTCAAGTTGCCTTTCCGAGCTTAGTGGACGATGTGACTGTGCCAGGAAAAATAGCATATACTAGTCCATTTTAGCTCATTATTTCCTGGAATGTTTATCTTCTTGTGTCCCATTTTAATTGTGATTGCTTTCAAGTTCTTGGATGTGTATTTCTTAGATTCCATGTTCTAGCTCTTAATAGGTGTTTGTAACTCTTTCTACTTATTCTGAGTCATGACACATTGACAAATGAAGGGTTTGTAATGTCTGAAAGCTTTAATCCGTGTCATGAAGGTAGACTATTTAGAAGGCAACACTTTTCCAGTCTTATTTGAGAACCTGGCAGCCTGTGGGGCTCGACTTCTGATACTATTCAGATGATGCTGTGCTACTTTTCATAACATTTCAAAAACGAGTGCCCCATTTTATTTAATAATCTGTCAGCTTTGTTGGTACTCTTCTGCCATTGACTGAACTTGCTGGTGTTTGAGTTATGGTGGCAAAGCTTCCAGTATTATGACAGCAAGAAAATCATTGTTGTACAAAAGCTGACAGAGATGTTGCAGTTGAAGACATTGGGCTTCACATACTTTCTTTAAATATTAAAACCCTTTCATGTTCTTTTGAGTTTTTGGGGTATCACAATTAACAAATTAGAAAATTATTAATATGGTTTATTTTCTAGTATAAATACCATTCATCTCAATTTCTCAATTTTTTGTGAATAGGTATTTTTTGCCCCATAAATATAATAAAATATTTAAGAAAATTAGAGGACAGATGGAAAAACTAGACAGAGACAGAGGTAGACAAGCAGAATGATTGGAAGACTTTTGAATAAGATAGTCTGACAAAATCGTAAGTTCTTATTTTCAGAATATTACACTGGAAAATGGAAAAGTATAACAGCAGGTAGAACAGATATCTTCATTGCCCCAACCATATCCTTCTGGCTTGATCATTTTGAGATGTTCTAGCTAATGTCTATTGCCACATAATTTTAATATGTAAATCAACTCAGCTCAAGTAATTACTGTCAAGTCAGAATCAACTCAAAGTTTTTCAGAAGCAATAAGTTGCACAGGCAATTGTCCATCTTTCTCTCATGGAGCAGCTGGTAGATTTGAACTTTTGAATTTGCAGCTTTTCCTTATTCATTGGGTCATCAAAGCCCTCTTGATGCTTGTATAATTCTTCTAAAATAAGTAGAGTAGAAACCATAGAATTAAGGAACTGCTTAGAGATCAGCCCCCAAGCATGACTTGGACTAAGATTCCAACTGTTTTTCTCAAAATGATATAATTTCCTAAAATATGTTTTATTACTGTTTTCAAAGTTTCCCCTGTGTGTTATATAATTTATCAGTCACCCACTGCAGTATCTTGCTTTGTGCTGTTATTAGTTGCTTGTTTTATTCAAAATTTAGGTAAATCCAATCATTGACAGCTTCAGTTATTTTTTCTCTATTTTCATCATGTTTATTTATGACAATTTTACTTTTGTTCCCACTCAACTGTAATACATAGTGAAGTTTATAGTTTTCCAGTTTCATCCAAAAGCCCTTTAAATTTTCTTTATGGCAAACATGATTGTATCACTTGCACTTCACAGACTTTTGATAAAATTCCTCCTTTCTTGATACTGCCTTCTTCATATAGTCAATTTTCATAGATTATTTGTTTGGCACACAGACTAAATATATAAAGTGGAAGGCTAGAATCTTGCTGCATATGTATTCCAGTTTTAAGCCAAGCCTTGTTACATTTTCTATCCAAATAATTGCCACTTGACAAGATGTAATATTAATGATATTATTCGGATTTCCACAATTTTGTTGCTGTTTACACAAGATGTAATATTAATGATATTATTCGGATTTCCACAATTTTGTTGCTGTTTACAATTTTTTGGCATGGAAACATATAAATATAACTTCCTTTCTGTTGGTCAGGTGGTTGTTTTCCAATTTTTATTTTTTACATAAAGACGTATATGCATTAAAAGCATTTATGTTTTTAAGCCTCTAAATTAGTATTCTGTCACTTCCCAGATCCCTGTTTTGTGCCCATACCTTCAATGCTTTCAATACAGCTTGGATATCCAGCAGTTTTCATTCATCTACTCACTCCAAAAATGGCTCAAATCCAAGAAATTATTTTTTGGAAATATGACCCGATGTATTCCTTCCATCTTCTTTTGAAACTTCCTGCATAATTAATTTCCCCCTTCTCTAGAATCCCTTAGTAATGAAACCTGAGACTTCCATTTTTCTCTACATTTTGAATTTTGAGAAATGCTGATCATATCCTTCCCAGTAGCTTAGTAATTACCCACTTTTGGCTGCCTTTTCTGCCCTGTGCATCCCCCACGTTCCTCACCAGTGCTTCCTGTATCTGGAATTTGAAGCCATGGAGACAGCAAGGTATAAAGATGGAGATAAGGAAATAATTATTTATTTCTTAAAAACTGCAGTGCTTGTTTTCAATTTTTGATAGGGATACATGCAAAAAAAATCTTTAGTGTTTTATAAATAAATATATTTCAGTTGGATAATTTTTTATGTGGATCAGATTAATATAGTTTCTCAAGGGTTAAAACTAGTTAGGGACATTTATACTTTTTAGAAAACTGAAGATTGTGGAGACTTGGAGAAAAAACTTGTACAAAGATGATTATAAATAGACTAATACAATATATAAAACCAATTCAAGGATCCACCCTAAGTATTTTGAAAACTTTTAAAATAAGGCTAGACCCTGTATTTCCCAAGCTAATCCTATCATGTTTTAAGTAACTAATTGATTGTAGCTGAGATTAAAGGGGAGAAAATCCAATATTTGATTGTGTCTGTTCACATAAAGAATATCAATATGAAAATCACCTGCACTCAATGACTAAAATTAATGATGGGAGTACAATGCATTCAAATAAAATGAAATGCAAATATTATGGGATAATGTTGATTACCTGTTCTCAACCAAATCAAAACATTTCTTTTCCCTTACACATATTTCAGGATTTTCCTTCTATTTCATGATAGGAGATGTATAAATTATTTAAACAATTAGAGGTGAATAACTTTTCCAGTAAGAGAATAAGAAAAAGAAATTTGGAATTTACTAGCTCTGAATAAGCTTTCGATTATCTATGCTTACTCCTTTATATAATTAATCTAGAAGAATTATGAAGAAGCTCTGGTGATGCGGTGGTTTAAATGTTGGGCTATTAACAAAAAGATCAACAATTCAGATTCACCAACCACTCTAATGATGAAAAATGATCTCATGAAGATTATGCTCTCAAGAATAAGATTTGATGAAGATTTACACCTCAGAAACTCAATGAAGGACCATAATGAGTTGGAATCTACTCAATAGGATTGAGTTTAGTTTGTTAGTTAGTATTTAAAAGTTATTGACAGACGCTTAACCAAAGAAGACATTCAGATGGCCAACACATACATGAAGAAATGTTCAAAATCCCTAGCTCTAAGAGATATGCAAATCAAAACAACTATCAGATATCATCTCACCCCAGTAAGAATAGCAAAAGTTAACAGAACAAGAAGCAACAAATGCTGACAAGGCTGTGGAGAAACTAGAACCCTTATTCACTGTTGGTGGAAGTGTAAAATGGTGCAACCACTGTAGAAGGTAGTATGGCGCTTTCTCAAAAAGTTGCAAATAGAGATACCATTTGACCCAGCAATTCCACTACTGGGAATATACTCTAAAGAGACCATAACTGCCATCCAAGCAGATATATGCATACCCAAGTTCATCGTGGCTTTGCTTACAATAGCAAGGAGTTGGAAACAACCTAAGTCCCCATCAACAAATGCCTGGATAAAGAAGCTGTGGTATATTCACACAATGGAATACTATGCTGGATTGAAAAACAAGGAACTCATGCAATATTATTCAAAATGGGTGTTCCTCGATGACATGATGCTGAGTAAAATATCTCAGTCACAAAAGGACAAATATTGCATGTTGCCGCTGTTGTAGAATGGGACTGACACCAGGGTTGGGGTAAGACTGAGAAAAACAGGATAGATTATGTATACTGACTTGAAACAGATGAGGTAGAGAACAGTTTAAAAGTGATATATGATAGAATATTATGATTACCACAGGAATCCAGAATTAAGGTTGCAGAGTGGAGTGCATTTGGAGTGGGGGGAGCAGGGTTGGGGTCGGGGGAATTGTTTACCAATGAAGAAGTTTATCTTTTGCTTTTCAAAGAGAGGAGCAAACTGGGGGTAGGGGGGTAAAGAAAAAAGTGCAACAATGAATGCATAAAATTCCAAAATCTCTGTAAATGTTCATTAAAATTAATAAAGTAAAATTGAAAAAATACTGGAAAAAAAGGAGTTCTTGAATGGTATGAAGAATTAAGTGTTTGATTATTGTTATTGTTGTTGTTAAGTGCCATAGACTTGTAGAGGGCCCATAGTGACTCTATGAATGGAAGTATTGAATGCAAAACTTTCATCTTTTCTCCATGTTCATAGAGTTTCCAGAGGCAAGCTTTTTTGGAAGTGGATGCCACTCCTGCTTCCAGGCCTGTTTCATTCGGGAGATCCACAAAAACCAGGACCGAGGGCTGCACGTCTGAGGGCCTGAAAACCTTTTAAAATACGAGACCAAATCCAATCAGTTCACACTGTGTGGTTAGTAGCATATACTCCCTAGTCTCAACCCCAAACCAGAAGATACACCTTTGAAGAATCCAGTGGTCAAATGATTTACTTAAAACTCACTAGAAGGTATTTCAGGAGAAAGAGTTGGTAATCTTCTTTGGATATTTCACAACTTTAAAAACCGCATGGAGCACAAGACAACTACTCTGTAACTTATAGAGTTGCCATGAATTGGAATACATTTAAAGGCAACTAGCTCTGGTAGTCTAGTGGGTAGGGATTTATGTTGTAAGCTAAAATACTTGCAGATTTGAGTCCACCACCTGATCCAAAGATGACCAGTGAATTACAACCTCTGAAAACTTGCTGGAGGGTCAACTATGATTTGGTTCTGACGAGCAGATGAATGGCAGCAATAACCAGTTGATAAACATATAACTTTTAGATAAATGAACATTAGTAATGCTCTGGTGCCCATCAGATAAAGGCACTGAGTGTTATTAGTTCATTTAAGTTGCAGAACCAAGAATTGCTGTTGTTATGTACCATTGAGTCAACTATAAATCATAGCTGCGCTATGCAAAATATGTCTGGAACTTGCCCTATCCTAAGCCAATCTCACCATCTCTGACACACTTGCCATCTGCTCCCATTGCCACAATCACTGCCAGTCCATCTCATCCAGGGTCTTCCCCTCCTGTACTGACTCTCTAGAAATCCTCATATACTGTAGCAATTTCTTAATGTAGTTTTGTTTAGAAAGACTTCTTTTGGCATAGTTGTTAGAGAGTTGCACTGCTAACCCAAAGTCCATGTTTCTGGTGATTCAAATCCATTACTGGCTCCTTGGAAGAGAGATAAGAAATCTCTCCCCATGTGATTTACAGCCTCTGAAGATCTACTGGAGCGTCAGCTACGAGTTGGTTTAAACTCCACAGTAATAAATTGACTCACTTGTCTTGTTACTCTTGTTTTCAAGGACAGAAAAACCCAGTGTAAATGAATTCAAGCCAAAACTGAAAGAGGGTTCATTGACTAAGTACAGTGCTTCGTCTGGTTTTAGGTACAATTCACTCACTCACCCACCATACTCCCATTACTGTAGAGGATAAATGGCTCTAGAAATGCATCTTTTTTTTTCTTTGAAGTTTAATAGAAACAGTATGATTTTTTTCTCTCTGAATAGTTTAATTACTTTTCTACAATAATTTTCACGGGCTTTGCTTGTCATTGTTTATCTCATCATTCTTTAAACAGTCACTGTGGTCAGCACAGTTATGTCCTAGTACTCACAAAGTGAAAAGGACCCCCAGGGATCATAAGCAAGCTACCAAGTAGGAAGAGGAGTGTAGACAACACCAAAAAGACATTTACCTACCAAAGAAGAATGAATACTCATGAAAATGAGCAGTATAAAGTTGGCAAGACCTTAGGTAAAGGAAAGCATGAGTTGGTAAGAACTATTCATAGACAATTCCAAGATTAATGAATAAAGGTTGCATAGTGGAGTGTACTCGGGGTGCAGGGGTAGGGAAGATTGTATACCAATGAAGGAATTTTCCTTTTACTTTTCAAAGAGAAGATCCAACTAGGGGGGAGGAGTGGGCAGGAAGAAAAATGCAACAATGAATGAATGGAAATCCAGAATCTATCTAAATGTTCATTAAAATTAATATAATAAAAATAAAAGAGTAAATAAGTTACAACCAGTACACACACACACACACACACACACACACACACACAAGTGGATTGGCAGAGTGATAGTGGCTGTGGGTATGGGTGTGTCAGAGACACTGAGGTTAGCTCAGGATAGGGCAAGTTTTATAGCCATTATTTGTAGGGTCACTACAAATAGTCAACTTGATGGCACATAACAACAACATACACACAGATATATATACATGAGATAAATATTGTTATATATACATGCATATAGTTACACATATTCTATATGTGTGTGTGTGTCTATCATCTATCTATCTATCTATCTATCTATCTATCTATCTATCTGTAGAATTTTACTGAAATACAGCCATTTATTTACAACTTTGTGGTCCTGTATAAAAGAAGTATTTTGGCCCCTGATATAGAGGCTTGGGGAACGATAATGGAATTAAATACGAATTTTAAAAACTACATAAAATTTGTGCAATATCTTTACCACCTCCAGCACAACTGCCAGCAGAAGAACGAAAGTGTGCTTTATGAATCAGTTCTAGTAGGCAGTGCTCTTGACTTTCCTGCTTTTGTAGCTGAGGAAATACTGCTGTGGTTGCACAGGGATCTGCTGAGTGTGAGTTCCCACAAGATTTAGGTTATTCAATCAGGACCTATTTTTAGAATTTTTGAACCAGTTTTTCCTAGCTTTAAATTTAACATGGTTATTTACCTTAATTTGACTATATTTAACTTTTAATGATTTTGAAATATTTTTTAATTGTAAATGTACTTTTAACAGTACATTTACTATTTCAACAGTCTTCAGATACACAGTTTAGTGATAGCAAATGTATTCATTATGCTGTTCAGCCTCTACCCTTATTTCACTCCAGATTTTTCCATTGCATCTAACAGAAACTCACTCCAATTGGACTGATATTTCTTTTATTTTACCTCTTCTCCACCCAAGGGGACATTTTTTTGTAAGTGGAATCATAATATTTGTGTTTTTACATTTGACTCAGTCAGTTCTCAGAAAAATATTTGTAAGGTTCAACCCCGTGAAACATTTTTTTACCCCACTCTTGGAAAAATCCTTGACTAACTGCCTAGACTTTTTAAAAGATTATGTGAATGCATAAAGATATTGATCCCCCTACTTCTAAATCTCTAACCATATATGAAAAAAGAAAGAACATGAACACATCATTCTTTTCTGTATCCTGGTGACACCCACTTTTTTTTGAGCAATAGAATATTACATAATCTTCTCTTAAAGGAACTCAACTAAACAATTTGTAGGCTAGCGCAGATTTCATATATTGATTTACAGTCATACATCTGCAGTATTTTAAAACCTGCATTTGACAATGTTGTAATTGAAGGGTGGTTTCTATGCCATATTTCAATTCTTAAAAATAAACTTCTAGATGAGATGAATGTCTGACATTTTTTGGTGTCTTACTGGGTTTTTTCCCCCTCTTTCTGCTCTTTCTATCCTCCCTACCTGTAATGCTTTTAGATATACTTGATATTTTGAAGAGATTATATGGCTAATTTATCTTCATTCTTTTGTAAGTAGATGAGCTCAGGTAACATTTTTGGCTTTTTGGTATATATGTTTCAAATGTCTCCAATCAGTAAAATTCTGTTATTGTCTGGCAAGATAACTAGTGGTTTGTGTTGTCCAATATTATAATTTAAGAAGAATATAAGTGATTAGATACTTTTTTCCCATGGTTGAATGGAAGATATTACAAAATAAGTTGATAGTATAGAACCAGCAGAATTATATATGGATGAGGCAAGGAAATTAACTATAGAAAAGATGAGAGAATAATGATTTGGCCATTTAATGATTTGTGTGAAAATACCGAATCTTCTTAAAATACTTCAAGAACCACTCTAGGAATTTTTAGATTAGCACTGTCAGTTGCCTTAAGTATAAGTGATATAAGGGATTAATTTAAATTATAATTTTGGAGAAATATGAAATGTTTAAATCAATAGTCATACCATTTGACATAATATATTATTGCCCAGAGGAACTCAATTCAGTAAAAATGTGATTTGAATCACATATTAATTGAAAATTTTTTAGTAACTGTATTCACTTATTACCATCCAATCAGAAGCTGTACCTCTGACTGTTTTGTTTTTTTTCCAGAAGCTGTTAATCTCTTAGGGGGAGACTATCTTTTCCCTGAAGTGTTGCCAGTGGATTTGAACTACCCTCTTTGAGAGGTGCTACATTTAAGTTATCAGCACAACTCCCTGTGAATTCTACAACTTTGAAATTACTAGTTAAACCACTACAGTTATCTCAGTTTCAACTTGTGGAGACTAGAACCATTCCATATACCTTTGTTGGCTCTAATCCTATGGAAACATGATTTTCATGCCTTTTTTCTTTCCTATGGCATTTACCAGTAGGCTTGAAAGATCAAACTTTAACTCAATGTTCATTTAAATTATTTGCACCACACAGAGACCGTTTTTACACTAACCCCTCAATAATTGCAGTTGAGATAAAGCCAACCCTTAGGTAACCTTCTAGTAGGTTATCAGAAGCTGTAAATTGCATGACAGGAAATTGCCAGTTTTTCTCCTGAATATTTTAACGATTTGCCTTTGAAATGAAGCATACTTCCTTATCTACTAGACCATTTGTTGTTGTTGCTCTTATGTGCCTTTAAGTTGAATACAACTCATAGTGACCCTGGGACGAATGGGTCTGAACCTTGCCCTATCCTGTGCTATTCTCACCTGTCTATCCTCACCCATCTATGATGTTAGGCACCTCAGAAGCAGCTGTTGTTGTTGTTATGTGCCGTCGAGTCGCTTGCGACTCATAGCGACCCTATATATAACAGCCCTAAACTCTGCTCTGTCCTGTGCCAATCGCACTGTCTCTCTCTGACACTCCCATCCCAATTATCCCAGTCACTGAATCAATCCACCTCATAGAG
>NW_006399832.1:13619735-13629015 GCF_000299155.1 Elephantulus edwardii | reverse complement strand
CTCTGCAGCAAACGCTTCAGGTCCTCCTCAGTTTCACCAAGCAGGGTTGTGTCATCGGCATAATGCAGATTGTTGATAAATAGTCCATCAATCTTGACTCCACATTTCCCCTCATAGAGCCCAGCCTCCCGAATAATCTGTTGTGCATATAGGTTGAAAAGGTATGGAGATAGGATGCATCCCTTGCATACGCCCTTCCCAGTTTTGAACCATGCAGTGTTCCCTTGCTCTGTTCTGACGACTGCCTTCTGGTCCAAGTATAGGTTTCGCACTAGCATGATCAAGTGTTCTGGGATTCCTATTCTTCTCAGAGTCAGCCACAGTTTGTTATGATCCACACAGTCAAATGCCTTGTTTTTAGATTAGCACTGCCTGTGTGCCTTATGTATAAAGTGATATGACTGATTAATTTAAAATTATAATTTTGAGGAAACATAAAATGTTAAATCAAGAGAAGTAGCATTTGACAAAGAAAATTATCGCCCAGAGAAGTTCATTTCTGTAGAACTGAGCCCAGTGTTACCTGAGCCAATTTTTACAGTCACTGTGTCAGTCCACCTTCATGAGGGTTCTAGTCTTTTTCACTGACTGTATACTTTTTAAAGCATGATGTCCTTTTCCCAAGGATTGATTTATCTTAGCAGCGTGCCAAAAGAATATAAGGTGATGCTTCATTATCCTTATATCTAAGGAACACTTTGATTACACTTTCTCTAAGACATTTGTTCTCTTTGCAGTCAATAGGATATTCAATCACTTTGCCAACACCTCTGCTCAAAGACACTGGTTCTTCTTCTGATGTCCTTATTAATTATTTAGCTATCAGCTGCATAGCAAGTAGTAGAAAAGACCTTGACTTGAATTAGGAAAACACTATCTTTAACCTGACATCACTTTTCCTTTGGAGTAAGTTCATAACAACAGATTTTCCTAGTGCAACACATCTTCTATTAATTTCTTGACTGCTAGTACAGGATGTTGAATGTGGACACAAGCAAGATGAAATCATAGACAGCTTCAGTCTTTTCTCCATGTATCATGATGTTGTTTGTTGGGCTAATGGTGAAAATTTCTGGAATGAGTATATCCAAATTAGATGTTAAATTTTAATTGTAAATGCTTTGTATTTAGATTGTTGTTGTTGTTATGTGCCATCGAGTTGCTTGCGATGCATAGCAACCCTATGTATAACAGCCCTAAACCCTGCTCTATCCTGTGCCAGTTGCACTGCCTCAGACACACCCATCCCAATTACCTCAGTCACTGAATCAATCCACCTCCTAGAGGGTCTTCCCCTCTTGTGCCATCCCTTCACCCTCACAAGCATGATGTTCCTCTCCAAGGACCTGTCCCTCCTTACAACATGTCCAGAGTATGTCAGACAAAGCCCCAGAATCCCTGCTTCCAAGGAGCAGCCTGGTTTGATCCTCTTCGGGATGAATCTGTGTGTTTTCTTGATAGTCCATGGTACATCCAATACTCTTCTCCAGCACCACAGCTCAAAGGCATAAATTCTTCTATCCTCCCTAGTCATTGTCCAACTCTCTGATGCATAACAAGTGATTGCAAAGACCATAGCCTGTATCAGATACACCTTAGTCTCCAGAGTGACACCATTGCTCTTCAGTACTTTGGAGAGGTCCCTAACAGCAGACTTTCCCATTGCAATGATAGTTGAAAAAGGAGATTAACACACACTTGGTAAAAGCACGTTTTTACTATTTTAAAAATAAGCAACTTGTGTATTTGGGTGTTTAACATTTAATGTTAAATTAATGTTTAAATATCATTCTCTTGTCACACTGGTCATGTTCTCAATAGTCATGTGTCTGTCTATCTATCTATCTACCTACCTACCTACCTACCTACCTACCTGCCTATCTACATATCTATCTATCTTGTGACAACAGTTGTCTGAGAGTTGAAAGATAGATAAGGTTGGCAGAAAAAGACTGGATGCCTTTGAACTGTGGGATTGCAGAGTGCTGACTATCCCATAGACTGCAAAGAGTGCTCCTCAAGGTAAAATGATGAAACATCATCCCACATATTTAGGACAACTTGTTAGGAGAGGCTATTCCCTGGAGAGAGATATTATGCTTAGCAAGAAAGGACAGTGAAAGAGAGGAAGACATTCACCTAGGTGGATTGACACAGTGACGGCAGCAATGGACTCAAGTGTGTCAGACTGTGAGGTTGGCACAGGATAGGACATGGTCCGTATCCATTGTTCATAGGGCCCCGATGAATCATACTCAACATGATGACACCTAACAACAACAACAATGACAAACTGCAGTTGGGCACTATAAATGCAGGACATTCATTAGTCGTACAGATCAAAGTTTTCAAGTACTTTTAATCTATTTACTTAGACCTTATTTATGCAATTAACATGCTTTCAATGCTTGTTTATGAACCTTTCCCCCAGGAAGTATTTTTTTAGGTATGTTTGTTTCCCCTCCCCAACAAATGGAAAAGAAATAGCTTTCCATATAAAAATACCTCCTGAGTGGAGGAAGCCATTGGCACTCAACTGTGGCAGGTTTGCATTATTTGTGTAGAAATGCCATAGTAACAAAGCATATAGAAATGAAGTTCCACAGCTTCTCATGTGTATAATAGTTTATCTTTCTAATAAAAATTCATTGCTATATATTCTTAGAAAATTTTAATTTCTCTCTCTTTTGGATCTATTTTATGGCTAATGTGTACTGTTGAGTCATAACTGACCCATAACAGACCCTCCAGTGGGTTTTCAGAGGCAGTAAATTGCCCAGGAGGAGATTGCCCACTAAGCAGCTGGTTGATTAGAACTGTGTGCCTTCAGGATTACAGGGTAACATTTTACCGCTAGGCAACTAGATTATCTGTGCTAGGTTGCTTATGTTTTTCAATAAGTAATTTCTTTTCCAGGGTTACAGCAGTTCTGTCCCACATGCCCTCACTTTTAGAGATAAATGGAGTATGTAAATTTTTCAAAAATTAAATTCTCCTTATTAGCTAACTAGTTTATTGCATATTTTTCCTGTCTCACCAAATATTAAACATATTTGTCTCACGTCAAAATACGGGTGAAACGTCCATCTTTCCTACTGAATTGTACTGTGACTCTTAGTGATGGAAGCTAGAGATGCTCTAAACTTTGTGATGAATGTTTCAAGAAGGAGAGTAGGGACCCTATTTTTCTTTCAGATTTTATTCAAAGCTAGAAGATCCTGCTACAGACTATGAGTTAGATAACTACCAGAGTCCTTAAATATTCTGTTTCTTCTGAGGCTACATTTGCCTAAAGGAAATGCTGCTACTGGTAGTGAGCTCTCGTGGTGTGTTCGGTAAGGAGTTGTGATGCTAACCTAAAGATCAAGCCTCTTTTGTGGTTCAAATTCACCTTCAGCTCGGTGGTGGGAAATGGACAGTCTTTTCCCATGTGATTTCAAGCCTCGGAAACTCAGAGAAGGCTCAGATGGTGTGTTGGTTCTGACTCCACAGCAATGAGTGTTTTGAATGTAGTATATTTGGAAGCAGGAGTGGCATCCACTTGCATAACAGCTTGCCTCAGGAAACCCTGTGAACCTGGAGAGAGGATGAGAGACACCCAAGCGTTGAGGACTCTTCTTCATAGGGTCCCTATGAGTCGCCTGAGACTCAACAGCACTTAACTACAACAACAACAACAATGTAGTATATACTCAGGCTTTTATTATTTAATACTTCATTATTTTTATTTGATCATATGCCATGTGAAAATATTATATACATTCAAAGGAATTTGGTATTAGAAAAATGTTGACTGAACCAAAATTTCCACATTGGCCAGTGTGCTTTGGGGTATTTATAGAATGAGAATCAGAAATGTACACTACAAAATATGTATTTATTTTCTTATAATTTGCAACTGAGTTCATTTTTTAAAATTCATTTTATATTGGGTTGCTTACAAAGTTTATATATATATTGTGTTTCACATTATTTTTCATTTAAATGTTGTTTCATACAATCATTACCATTCATTGTATTTTATAAAATTGGCATTGGACTATGCTCATATATACCTGGTGTTTTCAGCTTTGCCCCCAACCCCCTGATCTTTCTCACTTTCTATATCCCCTTTCTCCACCCACCAAATTGTATAAATCTGTGATTTTGCCCCGACCCATTCTCACCCCTTTGTTTCTACTCCTTCTCCTCTTGGATTATTATGTTATTGTTGTTGTTGTTGTTGTTGTTGTTATGTACCGTCGAGTCGCCTGCGACTCATAGCGACCCTATGTACAACAGCCCTAAACTCCTCTCTGTCCTGTGCCAGTCGCACTGTCTCTGACACTCCCATCCCGACTCTCCCAGTCACTGAATCAATCCACCTCATAGAGGGCCTTCCCCTCTTGCGCTGTCCCTCCACCCTCCCAAGCATGATGTCCTTCTCCAAGGACCAGTCTATCCTCACTACATGTCCAAAGTAAGTTAGACGGAGCCTCAGAATCCTTGCCTCCAAGGAGCCACCTAGTTTAACCCTCTCCAGGACAAATCTATTTGTTTTCCTAGCAGTCCATGGTATTCTCAGTACTCTTCTCCAGCACCACAGCTCAAAGGCGTCAGTTCTCCTTCTATCCTCCTTGGTCATTGTCCAACTCTCTGATGCATAACAGGTGATTGCGAAGACCATGGCCTGTATCAGACGCACCTTAGTCTCCAGAGAGACACCACTGCTCTTCAGCACTTTGGAGAGGTCCCTAACAGCATTATACATATTTTAATAGTCATTCTTCTATCTTTACAATAATGGTCTTGTGCAGTATTTTTCCTTATGAGACGGAGTTAGCTCACTCAACATAATGTTCTCCATTCTTTCCTAGGTTATGTAGTATTTTTCCAGGTCATTGCTCCTGAGTGCTGCATAGGTTATCAAATACTTATTAATGTTGTATTTGGTGGGCTCTTGGAAACCCTAAAATAGGATGAGATTTCCCTAGAGATATTATGTATCTTGTTAATTTTCATAGTGTTTTGTTTTAAATATTAAAGTAAGCTAAAATATATTCCTACCATAGTTTGCATAAGCAGAACTAAATTAAAACAGATAAACTAGACAATTATATTTTGCAAATTATCTTTACTAGATGTTTAAATACTTAAAAATCTGACCCGTTGTTGTAGCAGTTCATTAAGGTAATCAAGAATAGAATAGGCACTTATTTTTTTCCAATTTTAAAGGCCAATAAAATGAGCTTTGTTTTTATTAGGTACCATGAAGTCAGTTCTGATTCATAGTGACCTCATGTACAGCAGAACAAGACTTTCTGGTCGGGTGACATCCTTAAAATCCTTATACTTTGTGCCTCAGTTCTCATTTTCACAGCGTATACTCTAAGCAATAGAATAGCTGAGTCATATGGAATTTCTATGTTCAGCTTTTAGAGGAAACACCAGACTGCCTTTTAGAGGGATAAAAATGGTGACATAAAAAAAAAGTTGTGGGAAAATATATATAACATTTGCCAATTTAAGAAAAAGAAAAAGAGAGAGAGCAACATTTCTGCCAAACTTGTTATGGTAAGGTTCGTCAGGGATGTATTTTGTCTCCATACATTTTCAATCTGTATGCAGAACAGATCATCCGAGACACTGGGCTGTACGCGGAGGAATGTGGCATCAGGATTGGTGGAAGAGTGATCAACAACCTGCGTTATGCAGATGACACAACCCTGCTTCCTGAAACTGAGGAGGACCTGAAGCGCTTGCTGCAGAAGATCAAGGACTGCAGTCTTCGATATGGATTGAAGCTCCACATCAAGAAAACAAAGCACTGGGCCAATGGGCAGCATCAGTATGGATGGTGAAGAGATTGAGATAGTTGACAGTTTTAGTTTACTTGGTTCCACAGTCAACACTCTTGGTAACAGCAGGCAGGAAATCAAGAGATGAATTGCATTGGGAAAGTCAGCTGTGAGGGACCGCTCAAGAGTACTGAAGAGCAACGACATCAGGCTGGAGACTAAGGTGCACCTGATCCGGTCTATAGTCCTCTCAATTATGTGTTATGCATTAGAGAGTTGGACAGAGAATAGGGATGTTAGAAGGAAAATTGATGCCTTTGAGCTGTGGTGCTGGAGAAGAGTGTTGAACATACCATGGACTGCTAGGAGAGCAAACAGGTTTGTCCTGGAGAGGGTGAAACCGGATGCTCCTTGGAGTCAAGGATTCTGAAGCTTCGTCTGACATATTTTGGCCATGTTGCAAGGAGGGACTGGCCCTTGGAGAGGAACATCATGTTTGGGAGAGTGGAGGGACGGCACAGGAGAGGAAGACCCTCGATGAGATGGATCAATTCTGTGAGTGGAGTGGTGAGAATGAGTGTGTTTGACACGGCGAGGTTGGCACAGGTTAGAACAGCATTTAGGGCTCTTTTGCATAGGGTTGCTATGAGTAGCAAGTGACTTGATGGCACATAACAACAACAACAACACTATGTGGGTATCTCTTTGTGGTATTAAATTTTCACATTCCTAATGATTGTAATGTAGAATGTGGTCAACTACTTTCCCCCCAAAAGATAAAATTTTCTCTTCATTTTTTCAGATTGTTTAGTCTCTGTTGAAAACATTCAGCTTTGATGTTGTAATATGAAATCCAATGATAAGATGTAAACAAATGAGTATAACAGTATTCCAGTAAAACTTTGTGTACAAAAGCTATAAAAAACCTTTATACTCATTTTATATTTGAGCCCTTTACTGAAAACACTGTGCCAATCTATAAGTAAGGTTTTCTTAGGTTCCTGTGACCTGCTACTTTATTAAGCCTGATTCTCTTCTCTGTGGACTGGTCCATCCTAAACGCGTATCAGAAGTACTTATGGCCATCTTGCCTTGCTTACTTCTTCAGGAGACTCCTAGCTGTTCTCTAAGACTAATATGTTACTTTCTTCTGGAAGTTCATAATGTATTTGATGTTCTTAGCAAATAGCATAATTGAAAGGGCAAAAGCTCTGGTAATCTAGTGAGTAGGCAGTTATTCTGCCAATTCAAATGTAGGTGGATTGAACCCACCAATGGCTATGCAGAAGAAAGATGGACTATCTTCTTGTGTACTATTCATGGCTTCTGAAAACCTGCTAGATGATGGACTGTGAATCGTCAGATTACACAACAATGAAAGAAGGATCATTAATAACAAGAGAAATGTGTAGGTCCAAATACAGAATTATAGCACATGGAATAAAAATAACAGGCAAAGAGGGGTGCATCTCAAATGTTAAATGAGTCATACTTAAGTTTACTTCTCAATACCTCTGCTAGTTTCTGTGCAGATAAAATAAGGATATCCAAATACTCTAATATTCTTTGTATGATAATCACTGAGAAATCCAAGATATATATTTATTCTGAGTCATAATTCTGGAAAATATAGAAAACATGCAATAAAATATTTTGGATATATTGAGTAATTTGTGAGAATGAAATTAGATTGTATGGGACATTAAAAGAAGGAAGGCTTTTTTTTCACTTTTCTGGCAGTGCTTTCCTTTAGAATGTTAATATTTCTTTGAGCAGGTAGATAAAACGATGTTATGATCCCTTTAATTACAGCAATGGCCAAATAACATACTCTCTGTGGTTCAAGGGGGTATATTAAATTGAAAAACAGTGTGCTTACACACTTGAGGGTGGATAACTTCCAAATTAATTCTGAATTTGAGATGGGTGTCAGTCTTGAAGAAAGGGCGAAAGCAGTGAAAAATGAATGAAAATATCCTGACAAATGGTTTGATTATAAGTCAGTATTTGAACTTAAAAGTGCAAGGTAATACTGAGCAATCAGGAACAATCAACAGCTCATCATACAAAGCTTGACTTGTGGCTCCTTTCTTTAAAGAAAGGATGAAAGAAGTGTTATTATATTTTTGTTCCAGGAAACTGTTATTATGTTTCTGTTCTTGGAAATTTCATACATTTCATTGTTGAAATTACTTTCAAAGAGAAAAAAAAATTCCTCTTACAGCACTTGCAGGTCTTCTTCTTTTAGCAATAAAGAGCATTCTTTTATCTAATGCTTACTGGTGAAAGGCCGTTCTTTTATCTACTGCTTAATAGTGGTGAAAGGTAAAATAATATGATATATTGAGGAGGCATTTAATTTACATGATAGCATAGTGAATTAAGTGCTACTGACTGAAACGTCAGCAATTTTAATCCACCAGATTCTCCTTGGGAGAAAGGTGAGGAGTCTCCTAGGTTCAGATTGATAACTAGTTGGAGAATTGTCATCATTCAGAATCTACTTTATGGCAGTGAATATTTGGTTTTATGGTGGCCCCCCCTTTTTTTCTGTGGAGAAATAAAGCATTACATTATACTGTAGTATTTACTTCTGGTAGTATACTTTTTTACATTATACTTCTAGTTGGAAGGGAAGAAATATCATACATACTATTTAGTTGGAGTTTTTCATATGAAAGATGACTATTTACTCTTGATCAAATAAAGTAATAAATCCTCAAATCTCCTTAACCCACTGTTACTGTTGTTATGTAATATCAAATTGAAATCAACTTATAACTGACCCTTGACCAGATTTTCAGAGGCAGCAAATTGCACAAGAAAAGATTGTTCATCTTTTTTCCATTGAACTGGTGGATTCAAACAATCTCCCTTTAGGTTGACAGCACAATATTTTACCCATTTGACCACCAGAGCACTCTAGAAAGTGAAATTCTAAATAAATAAAACAAATAGCTGAAATCGAGTAAGTTTTAGTATTGACTCCATTTTTGTTTAGAGGATTTCTCTGGTCATGATATATATTTATATATTAGTAGTCTGTTCACAAAAGGAAGGACTCCAGCAAACACACTGTTTCAGCTTCTGCCTTCTAATATATGCATCAGTGTGTGGATTATATCAGCTGCTGTGTGAGGAAAGGTAGCAGTCTGCTTTCACAAAGATACACTCTTGGACACTGTATAGGATAGTTTGTTCTGCCCTGTTTTCCTAAGAGCTGGAAAAAACTAGAAGGTAATGGTTTGAATTGTAGTCTCAAAAAGATTTGAGGTAATTGTGTGAAAAATATATCAAGAAGTTCTACTCTATCCTTTAGAGGAATTCAGAACTTTAAGCAAAAGTTTACAGAACTATAAAGAATAACTTTCCATAAATTTTAAATAATTTTTGCCGTTCCCTTGGTTTCAATGGAATTCTGTTACTTCTTTTTTTACACCTCCTACTCCTTTCTCACTCTTCCATATATTTTATTTTTAGATATTAGAACCTGTTGTAATATA
>NW_006399832.1:13607474-13619634 GCF_000299155.1 Elephantulus edwardii | reverse complement strand
CTAAGTGTTTCTATTGCTGATTCTAGAATGTTGTAATATTGTTGTTATTTGCCACTCAATCAGAACCAATTCATCACTGACCCTTCAGTTTTCAGAGGCTGTAGATCACGCAGCAGTAGCTGGTCCATCTTTCCCCTGGGGAGTGGCTGTGCAGCTTCTGACCATTAGGCCATCAGAGCTCCCCAGACACTGTAATGCTAGGATCTCATTTGGCATTTGTTCAAACATGTTGAGCACCTCTGTAATATGTACAGACTGTTGAACAGTCAGGATAAATAAATGATAAATGAACATATTCTATAAATAATTGTGAGAACCTATTTTTGCCAGAAAATTTGCCTTCTAATTCCAACTGTGATGAATCTATCAGGGAAGATAAGCATTAATGAAACTACAAAGAAGCAGAGTTATAGGAGGAGTGAAATAATTACAACTTTTAGTCTTCTTAGAATGAGTTAAAAAAACACACGATAGCAAGGAGTTGGAAACAACCTAAGTGCCCATCAACAAACAAATGGATAGAGAAGCTGTGGTACATTCACACAATGGAATACTACGCTGTATTGAAAAACAAGGAACTCATGCAATATTATTCAAAATGGATGACCCTGTAGGATATTAAGCTGAATAAAATATCTTAGTCACAAAGGGAAAAATACTACATAGTGCCACTGTTGTAAAACAGGACTGACATCGGAGTTCCAGGGAGACTGAGAAAGATGGGATAAATAATGTATACTGCATTGAAGCAGAGGAGGGAGAAAACTATTTAAAAGGGATATGTGATTAGGTCATGACAGGAGTCCAGAGCGAAGACTGCATAGTGGAGTGGACCTGGAGGGAAGGATTGTAAAACAATGGGAGATCTTTCCTTTTACTTTTCAAAGAGAAGAGTGTACTGGGTGGGGAGGGGTGGGCAGAGACAAAAGTGCAACAATAATGAATGGAAATCCAAAGTCTCTGTAAATTTTCATTAAATTTAATATGAAAAAAGATAAAAAAACACACACACCCCAAAACAACACCCAAGAGTTATTGTAGTAAATGATAACATAAGTTTACCATTTTAACCACTTTTAAGTGGGTAGTTTAGTTACATTAATTGAATCTCTAGTTGTGTGAAACCTCCTCACTGTTTCTGAAACTCATTTCAAGCTACCATCACTTGTACCCTCCTGCCTCTCTTCAGTGAGTCTGCAGTCAGCCCCATGCATTCTTTTTTCCTTTTTGTGATGGTACTGATGGTACATTTAGGAAGAAGCATGATTTAGTTCTGTCTCTGACAGTTGTACAGTAGGGAAACAATTCAGAAGAGGAAAGTTTGTCGTTAGGTGCCATCTAGTCAAATACAACTTAAACAAAAATGAGTGAATAGACGAAAGGTTATCCTTTTCTGCAACATTTTAACGGTCTCTGCCTTGCTTAAGTTCATTACTGCAATCACTGTGTCAGTTCCTTTCATTGAGGATCTTCCTCTCTCTTTTTTTTTTTTAATTTTTCCTCTCTTTTGCTGACCTTTTCCAACAGGATGTCTTTTTCCAAGAATTAGTCCCTCCTGACAAAAAAAAGTAAGGTGAAAATTCACTAACCTCCCCTCTAAGCAAAATATTTTGATAGAATTAACACTTTAGTGGTGCTAATTTAGAGCAGATAGGCCCTCAACCTACCTGCTAAAACAGTAGCATTGTGGAGTCACTATACTAGTGACGGTATATATTTTTCTTATTTGACTTTCATCACATAAATATTATTGTCACTTACCAATACTTTTTATTTTTCACTGATGAGAAAAATTATATCTAATGAAATTAAGTATATTTTCCATATTATATTACTGTTGCACCAGTCAGCTCTTTCTGAATTAATGCTGCAAAATAAACTGAATTTTTAAAATGTAGAGTATAAAAGAAATGGGAATGGCCTGGTGGGGACTTGAAAAGACAGGGTAATGGTGAGCATAGTTCAAGGTGATTGATTTTATAAAACACAGTGTGTGGGAATGATTATATGAAACATATGTGAATTAAGCAAAGTGTGAAACACAATGTATATGGATTTTATATGCAAAACAAAATAAAATATTTTTTAAAGTGAACCAAATCCCCCACAAAGTCCGCAGCTTGAAACCAGAATCATTTGGTGTTTTGTTCTCATTTGTGCGGATTGGCCAATGTTCAGATCTGCTTCATGTCATAGACTGTCTTGGCCTTACTCCCAAGGACAACTTAAGTTCAGCTTTGCTTACTGTCTCTCTGATCTTTCACCAAATGGTCTTCTCATGAGAAATGGCATAAACACATGGACCCTGCATAAACCCTCATTACTATCTCATTGTTTATAAAATCATTGGTCAAAATAAGCAATTGGTCACCTTAGTCAGAGGTGAATTTTCAATGGCATGATCCCCTTAATCTTTCTTATCCTTTCAGCATTCAGTTTAACTTCTGGTGATGGTTTACTGTGCAGTCTTCATGTCGTTATTTGTAAAGGAAGTCTGATTTTTAATTAACAGAAATATAGTGAACTTTCAATGTTTTTCCATAGCTAAATATTTGACCACTGTGTGTCTATATCCATGGACCTAGATTGTTTTTGTTCTTGTGTACCGTCGAATCAGAACCACACCATAACTGATCCTTCAGCTGGGTTTCAGAGGCAGTTAATCACATGGAAGGAAATTGTATTGTCCATCCTCTCACAGAGCAGCTTGTGGCCTTATACGGTGTGCCTTCAGGATTGCGGTGCAGTTTCTTGCCATTAGGCCACCAAGCAGTTAGGCTGTTGTTGTTGTTGTTATGTGCCATTGAGTCACCTGCAACTCATAGCAACCCTCTGTACAACATCCCTAAACCCTGCTCTAACCTGTGCCAATCTTGTCTCTCACACAATAAGTCTCATTACCCCCTCACTGAATCAGTCCATCTCATTGAGGGTCTTCCTCTCCTACACTGTAACTCCACCCTTCCGAGCATGATGTTCCTCTCCAAGGACTGGTCCTGCCTTGTAACATGTCCAAAGTATGTCAGACGAAGGTTCAGAATCCTTGCCTCCAAGGAGCAGCCTGGCTTCACCCTCTCTAGGACAAACCTGTTAGTTCTCATAGCAGTCCAAGTATATTCAATACTCTTCTCTAGTACCACAGTTTCAAGGCATCAATGCTCCTTCTATCATCTCTAGTCACTGTCCAGCTCTCTTATACATAGCAAGTAATTGCAAAAACCATGGCCTGGGTCAGGTGTACCTTAATCTCCAGACTAATATCATTGCTCTTCAGTACTCTGGGGAGGTTCCTGACAGAAGACTTTCCCACTGCACTTAGATTAGTATTTAATACTATTGAGAACTCTGGTTCTTTAGTGGTAAGGAATTGTGCCACCAACCAGAAGACAAGTAGCTCAAATGCACTAGCTTCTCCGAGGAAGAGAGATGGGCAGTATCTTCCATGTGAATTGTTCTTACTATGTGCCAGTGAGTAGCCCGAGACCCATTAGTGACCATATCTATGTACAGTAGCTCTAAACTCTGACCTCTCCTGAACCAGTCTCACTAATTCCAACAGACTCACCCCCATTTCCTCAGTTACTGTAGTAATCGATCTCATCTGGGGTCTTCCTCCCCTGTGCTATCCCTCCACCCTTCTGAGCATGATGTCCTTCTCCAAGGACTGGTCTCTCCTGGCCACATGCCTAAAGTATGTGAGACAGAGCTTCAAAAGCCTAGCCTCCAGGAAGAGACTTGGTTTCACACTTCCCAAGATAGATCTATTTGTTTTCTTGCAGTCCATGTTAATTACTTCCTCTGAAAACCTACTGACAGGTGAGCTGTGAATCAGTTCCAACTTGACAGTACACATGAACAGTAAGTAGTAGCCTAGAAGGTAAGAAGATGTGCTGCCCACCTAAAGGCAGGCACTTTGAATCTGTTAGCTTCTCCTCAGTAGAAAGACTGATCATTTCCTCCCATGTGATTTATAGCATCTGAAAATTGGATGTAGATTTAGTTATTAATTGTTTCTGACACAATGGTACTTAGCAACAAAAACCAATCTTTAATAATTTATCATGATAGTTATAAAACATCAAGAAGAAAAACAGTATGTCTCAAGCAGGGAAAAAGTATGTACGTGACTAATATTATTTTATTAGGGTACAAAAAAAGAGCAGCCTCTTAACACTGCAGAGTAATGCATAGGATTTTGGTTTCTTATTCAGTACAGAATTAAAGATTATAGTTTTACAGTAAAAATGAAATATTTGCACAATTAGAAAAGAAATATCTTTTCTGATTATGAGTCATCATTTACAGGACCAAAATTATTTGCAGAAAATATTGAAGGTCAGCCTAATGTAGTCATCAATTTGTAGGCCATAAAAAGAAAGCCTATATGGTGCCAAAAAAAAAAAAAGAAAAGAAAAAGAAAAAGGAAGTTTTATTTTTGTTGTATGAGTCACTCATTCTGTGTGCATAAGCATAGGCATACGCACTGTGCCCTAGGAGTGGCTTATTCCATTCCTCTTTAGAAAGGTCAGGTTTAAAAGACATAGTATTTTGTTATTTGATATTAGTCATACTAGAATAGCTACAGTCTGTACTTTTAATTGTGTTTTCTTATTTTTGCTGCTCTTTGAAATTGAACATAAGAAATTCCCACATCCATCATCCTTTCTGGACATATTTAGAGTTGCCCCCATCTTTTGTCTTCCTGCTTCACCCTTTTGGAATGTTTCCTTTTTCTGTTTACCAGTGACGATCAACACATGGCTGGTTCTGAAAATGCAGTGCCAGTGTCAGGAACAAAACAAGCAGTTCGATAGCTTTACTTCCTTTGTTCAGATTTGAACCATTCAAGCCACCTAAGATGACAAAATTCCAAAGCTACACAACGTGATCATCAGAGGGCTGCCCTATGAAGTTGAGAATGAACCCCTACTGAAACGTTCACATAAGTGCAACCTTGAGTTAGTGTGTACAATGTGACAAGTGGAGCATAAACTGAAATTTAACACCATTAGTTACATGGCTAAGAGCCCGTAGCAATGAATAATCTGTCCAATTGCTGGTGACCTTGTGGCTAGAACAACTATCTTGTTGGAATGCCACCTCTTGTCTGTTTACCATACTGTGTGATTAACATATTGCTGTAATGCTGGAGATTATGCAACTGGTGTTTCAAATGCTAAGAGTCATCCACAGTGGGCCGATTTCAGTGGGACTTCTAAACACAGACTGAAAAACAGGAGTATCCATCCACATCTGAAATAATAGGCCCTCAAAAGCTTTATATATATGACTGAAACATTGCCATAGAACGGAAAGATGAGCCCTCAGGTTGGACGGAATGAAAAATGTAGCTGGAGAAAAGCTGTCTCCTCACAGTAGAGTCATCCTCAATGGCAAAGAGGCAGTAAAGCATGTCCCCAAAGTGGCAAAGCTAAAAAAATCAGGAGAAACAGCTCTAAACATCTATTATGTTGTAGGTTAGGGCAAAATTTCCACCTTTTGTCCATAGGGTATTCTGTAAGCCATAGCTGACAACACCAAACAACAGCAACAGGTTGGAAAACTTTGCTCTTTAGAAGGTAAGTGACTGAGCAAGTCCTTTAAATTTCAGAGAATTTTTATTTTTCTTTCTTTTAAGTTTCAGGATTAAAGAAAATATCACTGAAGGGAAACTGATGGAAATAAGTCCTTTCTCCCCACACTGTGTAAAAGAAAAAAATAAAATTTAAAAAGTTAATGTTTTAAAATCTACAGTAAGAGTTGTTGTTGTTGTTAAGTGCCATCGAGTCGCAGGCGACTCATAGCAACCCTATGAAGGAGAGTCATTGACGCTTGGGTGCCTTTCATCCTGTCTCCAAGTTCTTAGGGTTTCCGGAGGCAAACTATTATGGAAGTGGACGCCACTCCTCCTTCCATAGTTAGAGACCTTTCCAGATTATTGAGGAGTAGTGATGTCCATCTGAAGAAATTGATGCCATTGAGCTGTGGTGTTGGAGAAGAGCACTGAACATCCCATGGATGGCCAAGAGAATGAACTTGGAGAGAACGTCTTGGAGAAGGTGCCGCTGGAATGTTCTTTCGAGGCAAGAAAGATGAGGATTCGCCTCACATACTTTGGACATGTTGCTTGCAGATGCTATTCCTTGGAGAGGGACATGATTTTGGAAAGGGTGGAGGGTTGCTGAAGGAGATGAAGACCCTCAACCAGTTGGATTTATTTAGTGACTGCTGCAGTGGGCTCTTGTGTGTCAGGAAGTGTGAGGAGGGTGTAGGGTAGAACAGAGGTCAGATCTTTTATTCATAGAGTCGTTATGAGTCTCGCTCAACTCAACAGCACCTATCAACAACAAAGGTTATCATTCTGTCATTTTTTATGAAATAAATATATCTTATATTTGAAGAAGATACTACTATCCACTCGCTGGACCAAGCTTGAATCCAAAGATTCAAGAATGAAGTCCTGCTTTACTTTTTCCATCCTTCCAATAATAATTACCACATCTTATTGATGCCATTTCACTGTTAACTGGCATGATGTACAGAAAGTCTTAATTCAGTGAGTTTATATCAGAGTTTATATTAGATTAGAAAGCTGTTGCCTGCATTGCTGTGGAATATTGAGGTCCTGCACATGGCTGCTTTGTGTTCACTGAGTGACCAGTCCGTCATTACATAGCTGGCTTTCGTTCACAGGACTCCTCACTGACAGGGCCTCCCTGAGACAAAAACTGTTTATCCTGACTGACCTCCTCATGGGCCTGCAACCTATTGATGTTCACTGTTAGGAGAAATCAACTGATGAAACCTCTGACTAAAAAAATGTGAGACCTGTCCTCAATGTTGTGTGAGGCTGATACATCTGAATTGTAATGGAAACTGATGAGAGACACTGTGTGTTTCTTTTAAAAAAAATAAAATTTATATATATTTTATTTACCAAAATATAAATCATTTATATTATTGAACTTCTTTCACAATTATTTTATTCTCTCTTATTTAGATTATTGAGATGGCAAATATCTTCTTGGATTAAATTTGGTTTAAACCATATTGCACAAAGGCTTGAAAGTCAAATTTTCACTAGTGATTATAATGTAAAAGAGACAATATCTACTAGAAGAAGATGTGATTTGGGGAGGGGAGTAGGTAAATAAAGGTTATGACATTGGAATTTCAATGTAAGGGAAGCATACACATGCCCCCCCCATACACACACACTTGTGTAAGTATATAGATGTGAGAGTTGTTACTATTAAGTACCATCCAGTTCACTCTGACTCAGAGCAACCTTACTTAAAACAAATTGAAATCTTGGCCAATTCTACTTCCTTCTCTCAGTATCTTCTGTGCTTTTTTTGAGTACCTTCCAATCTGAGTGTTCCGTTTTCCTGCACTCTGCTGATGAAGTTCTTTACTATTTACAGGATTTTAGAGAGTCCATTATATCAGAATTGGATAGTCTGACCTGTTTTTTAGACTCCCTTAGTCTGGAAGCTCTGCTGAAATCTGCCTGTCATGAGTTACTCTGCTGATATATGAACTCTTGGTGGTATAGTGGTATAGCTTCTAGTATCACAGCAACATGCAAGTCACCACACTATAAAAAATAAACAGTACCAGAAAATAATAACATTTTTACAATGATGGGAATCCAAATTCAATGAGTGTGGAAACAGGTTTCTGGGGTCTTTCTCAATTTTTACTCCGTGTCTGACATGCAGTAAGCATTCAATAAATACCTACTCAGTCAACATGTATCCATGACAAAGAGGTGGACTGGGAAATTGAATGCCATAGACTTTTTGAAAAGATAAAATGAATCAAAGCACATAGGCAACAGATTCTCTATAGAAATGGTTTGGGTGAATTTATAATGGGTTAGAAAGTATGATGTGATTTCTTAAACTTTAAGAAAAATGACTGTTTTATTTTCCTAGACACAGTACTGGAAGAATAAAATATTTTATTCAACCCACATAGGCTCAGTGCAAGGGCATCACTCTTACATGAAAAGATTCAGGATGAAAGAAATTCGGTGTCTATTGATACCCACTTCTGTTCTTCTGGGCAGAAGAAACATATTGTACACTTAATACACTTTCTGAGTTACAGCCTTTATCCCATTTCCCCAAGCACCTAAAAGGCTATATCCTCCTGATCTTAAGTTTCTCTGTCTGGCAATTGGAAGCTCTTAAAGATTCTTTCCAGGTCTTGTGTTTGATACTTTACTGATTTTGTTGATTAAAATTTTTGAAGTTGAGTTTGTTTTTTCACCTTTTCTTATTAAGTATTTACCGTAAGGAATGGAATTTGTTGGCATAATATAATTTTTCATGGTGGTCTTGACTATTTATTTTTAAATTCTGTGGTTCACATAATCAAAGAGAATATGAAAGCAAATTTTCAATATTTAGCCAAATACTTTGGTTTAGAGAGTTTTCTGTCTTTCAAATAAACAAATCCAGTTATTTATTTTTTACATGGAAATATAACTTCCAGTACCAACTACCATTTGTTTGGTGCTTTGGATCATGTTTGTTTTAAAACAATAACTAACCACTTTATTGTTGTGAATATTTTAGCTTTCCAGTAATAACACCATAAAATTATTTTTTACTGAAGTATTAATTTTATACCCATAAAACTCTTCATTTTGTTTCTCCCTAGGAGGTTATGTATTTTGTTTTATTATATATTTTATGTGTAAGTTTCAATTTGCATACTCAAGCAATATATTATTTAGTTGTATTCTAATGTTTATAATTATTTCACTCTGCAATATGTGTGGTGTATGAATATGTATTATAATTTACTCTCCAGACTTCTTATAAAAGGAGTGACTTCTGTAAACCTAAACAATGTTTGCTTCATAGTAATTTATAAGAGTGGATGTAATGTATTATATAGGTTTGTATTGTGTTAGCTTCTTCTTTATATAGCTACCATGCCACACTGTTAGCATGGTCTTTGAAATCTTCTAAATACAATATGTTTTAATGCATGCGTGCACTACATAAATGCTGTTATTTTATTCAAGTAAATCATTGTGTATTATTTTTCTATTTTATAAAAAATGTGGTGAACGGGAATTTCTGCTGGCACCTTACATTAGTCTTCAAATAGGGGCCATTGGAGCTATTTAAGCAAATAAAATATACACTCTTATATGACGCTATGCTCTTAGTACAGTGACACCCCTTGGTCATCAATGATAAAGTGTGCAACTTTAATATTAGAAATTTATTTTAATTCATACATTGATTATAACTCACTTATACACAACCGGAAGTAAGTAGAGACACAAAATTCCTCAGTAATAAACCATCCGTAACTTAGATCTGAGCTTTGATATGATATCTTATCATTATCTAGTCATTGTCTTAACCCTAATTTAAGTGTATGGTATATATTCTATCTATCTATCTATTTATCTATCTATCTATCTATCTATCTATCTATCTATCATCTATCATCTATCAATCTTTCTATTATCTATCTATCTATCTATTATCTATCTATCATCTATCTATCTATCTATCTATCTATCTATCTATCTATCTATCTATCTATCTAATCTATTTCTGGCTAACTGGCTAGCTTTATTAGTGTATGTACACACAATGTAGGTACCTTAGTGGGACAGTGTACTCAGAGTTGACCTGTTGGTGCTTTGAGCTCACCAGCCTGTGTGTCTAAAAACTTATAGTCTCTGGAATGCTGTGAGAGTGTTCTACACCATTCTATGCAGTTTTTTATTCGTTGGAATCAACTTGAAGGCAGTGGATTTTCATTTTTAAGGATTTTCATGCAAATAGAAGTAAGTATGATGTGTGCCAGACTTTGCTTCTACTTGAGAAAACACAGATGACATTTCCAGGGTCTTGTTCATCATACGATGCTTAGAATGTTCCTCACACCTCTGAGGATTTGTAGGGCCTATTTACGGATGTTGTACCTCCATTATCCGTTTTTTGAGTGCCTTAGTGACAGCCATCCACAAAGCTAATAGTGGTATAGTTGCCCCAAGTTATCATTGTATTTGTTATATGAAAGAAGACGGGTCTTGTTAAGTCTTGTAATGGAAATAGAACTTGAGTTTCTGAAATCTTGTGCTAAGCATAAGATTCTATAATCAGAACTTCATCTCTTGAAGTCTCTGAAATTACTTTCACCTGAGTTAGGAAATCAGCCGTCTGAGTACTCAGCTCACTTTATTTCCTAAGATTAGAGCCTGATAATATATTTCCTCTTCTGTCAGAAAAATATCCCTCCACCTATTGCCTGGAGAGGCTCTCAGGAATTCATTTAATGGGATGAATGCATCCCTCATTCAGAATATATTTACCATTTCACTTCTCGCTCCAGAAGAAAGTAATTCAGTAATTCTTTAGGCTACTGCAATAAGTTGACTCTTCTCTCTCATCAAGTACTGATTGTGAATCCACTATGTTTTCATCATAATATGTGCTGTTGTTGTTGTTGTTAAGTGCCATCGAGTATCACGCGACTCATAGCGACCCTATGAAGGAGAGTCCTCAATGCTTGGGTGCCTTTCATCCTCTTTCCAGGTTCATTCATAGGGTTTCCGGAGGCAAGCTATTATGGAAGTGGATGCCACTCCTCCTTCACTCTTGTTTAATCAGGGAGCTCCAACAAACTCTCAGTCCGCATTGGGTAGCCAACCATAATATGTGCAGGCTTAAAAAAAATTGGAAATAAATAGCCCCAATGCCTGAATAGATGCTACTGTTAAAAGAAAGAATATTATACATAGACTAATTCTCTAAATAGTCTTAAGGAAATCTTTTGAAGATAAATCAGGAGGAAGCAACATATAATAAAACAACCAAGAAGCTGCTGTAAGGAAAGGAATGCCAACCCTTTCCTAGTCCATTTTTCTTTGCATTACAATATTCTATGCACATAGAAGCAACAGTCATTTGTTACTGCTTTTAGTGGAAGGTAGCTTGGTTACCTTGCATGATGAATTTAGCTATATGCTAAATTCATGTATGCAACTATCCTTAGGATTCCTTTCTACAGAGAAGCAGAACTGAGAGGACTAATTATAAATTCAACATAAAGATCCTGGGGAACTTATGAATGCTTTATGCCTATACTGTAATTGCTGACTTATGTATTCTGTATATTTTCCTTTTCCTATACAGTGCTTTTGTTGACTTTGCTTACTAAAGACATGTCAAGGAAGATATTAAGTATGAAGAAGAATTGCAGTAATAAAGACAGCATCTTTGTTATCTAGTTATACTTTTTTATTATTAATTTTAATGAACATTTACAGAGACTTTGGATTTCTGTTCATTCATTGTTGCATTTTTCTCCCTGCTCACCCCTCCCCCCAGTTCCCTCTTCTCTTTGAAAAGTAAAAGAAAAATTCTTTCATTATTATACAATCCACCCCCACCGCCCCACCCCCAGTTCACTCCACTATGCAGCCGTCATTCTGGATTCTTGTCATGATAATAATACCTAATTATATATAACTTTTAACCAGTTCTCTCCCTCATCTATTTCAATGCAGTATACATAATTTATCCTATCTTTCTCAGGTTCCCCCCAACCTTGATGTCAGTCCTGTTTTACAAGTGGCACTATGCAATATTTGTCCTTTTGTGACTGAGATATTTCACTCAGCATAATGCCCTCCAGGGTCATCCATGTTGTAAAATATTTCATAAGTTCTTTGTTTTTCAATGCAGCATAGTATTCTATTCTGTGAATATGCCAGAGCTTCTCTATCCATTTGTTTATTGATGGACACTTAGGTTGTTTCCAACTCTTTGCTATTGTGAACAAAGCTGCAATAAACATGGGTGTGCATATATCTGCTTGGGTGGTAATTATGGTTTCTTTTGGGTATATTCCCAGTAGTGGAATTGAGATATTATCTCACCGCAGTAAGAATAGCAAAATTTAACAGCAGTAAACATCAAATGCTGGTGAGGTTGTGGAGAAACTGGAACCCTTATTCACTGTTGATGGGAGTATAAAATGGTGCAACCACCATGGAAGGCTGTATGACACTTTCTCAAAAATTTGCAAATAATTTGCACAATGGAATACTATGCTGCATTGAAAAACAAGGAACTCATGCAATATTATTCAAAATGGGTGACCCTGGAGGACATTATGCTGAGTG
>NW_006399832.1:13600377-13607159 GCF_000299155.1 Elephantulus edwardii | reverse complement strand
GTGCGGGTAGAAGGGTGCAACAATGAATGAATGGAATTCCAAAGTCTCTGTAGATGTTCATTGAAATGAAAAATAAACAACCTAAATTTAAAAAAAAGAACACGTCACAAATAGAATTACTATTTAGTAATACTTTAACAGAAGTACCACAAGTGAATACTTTTAGAAAATCGAAATTTGGGTTTCAAAATTTAGGAGACTAGAACTCTAAATCCAGCATACTGGATGTAGGTGAAAACCTTTCTATCATCTCTTGGCTCTGAAGAGGGCCTTTTCACTGCATCTTTTCTCTTCCTGGATGATGTTCTTGTGTCTTTCCACAACTCTATTATGTTTGCACTCTTTTTAAAAAATGTTTAAAAGAGATAGACTTATGATATACCTACACAAATCCTGCTCATTCACATAATAAAGATGAATTATTTTTAAATGGGTTTTGTAATCACAGGCATAAAGGTTAAGACGTATAGCATATAGTTTTGGGAGTTCATAAAAATAAAGGGTACTGTTGACATTTTTCCTGTGGAGAATGCACATGACTTTATAGAAAATATGTATCTCAAATGCATGAGTTTGAGACATAATCATATTAACTCAATAATTCAACCATAATAAGTATGTGGACTCACAATTCGATTGCTGATTAAAAAAAATACTTTTCTGAAAAGAAAATTTCCATACACAAAATATAAATTCATAAGTTAAAATTAACCCTGCTAAGAATTTATTGTTTAAATCATTTACATGCTTAAGCTCAAATCAACCATCTGTAGCTCTCAGGAATTCTTTTTTGGAACTCATTTTACAGTGTATTCTAGCTTTGTCTTATGTTTATAGACTGTGTTATTCTACTTTCTTTATTGCCTTCTGAGTCAAAGAAGAATACACTATTACATGTCTGAGCTCCAAGCTTTAGGGAGCAGTTCTGGAACACTTTGGAGTTGTTAAACGTTTTATCTTTGCATTTAGTGGGTAAACGATGTTTGAACAGGAATTGCAATCTGTTAATTTTATTCACAGTTTCACATTTCTCATTCATATAGGCTTAATAAAGATTCCTGTTGAATACAGTAGTTAATATCCTTAGATGCCATCCCAAACATTGGCAGTTTAAACCCATCAGCCACTCCAAAGGAAAAAGATGAGAGAGTCTAGTCTCTCCTCTAATAAAGATTACATTCTTGGAAAATCTATGAGGTTATTGTACTCTGACCTATTCGGTATTTATGACTTTGAACTCAGTTTTAAGGGAGGTCTAGCAGCCTAATGGTAAGAAACTGTGCAGCAACCTCAAAGGCAAAATACACTAATCAACCAGCTCATCCCAAGGGGAAGGATGGATAGTCTTCTTCCATGAAATTTATTGTCTCTGAAAACCCCCTGGAAAAATCAGCTGTTAGTTCATTCCCACTTGATGGTACCCAACAACATCACCTCTAAGTTTGTTCTAGTTTGAATTCATTCCACTATTAATCTGTAATTGAAAGTTCAAATACAATAATTGTCTCTATCACTCATATGTGATATTATATATTTACCTTGTAAGAAACAACTATAAGGATTTGATATATTCAGGTATATCTAGAAATATTATAACAATATTAGAAAAATAATCTGATGCTATATTGGAAGTCTCTTATAAGAACTTTCTTCAACAAATTTATATACACAGATTTGTAAAAGGAAGATAAGAATTTACAGATTTGTTGAAGAAAGTTCTATCTATTTATCTATCTATCTATCTATCTATCTATCTATCATCTATCTTGTTGTTAAGTGTTGTAGAGTCATAGATGACCCATAGAGACTCTATGAATCAAAGTCTTGAATGCAAACCTTTCATCTTTTCTCTAAGTTCATAGATTTTCCGGAGGCTAGCATTTAAAAAAAGTGGATGCCACTCCTGCTTCCAAGCTTGTTTTATTTGGGAGATCCACAAACACCAGGCCCAAGGGCAGCAGGGTATACCTCTCTTTCTCGATATATAGATAGATAGATCTAGAGATATAGATAGATAGAGTGTGTGTGTGTGTGTGTGTGTGTGTGTGTGTGTGTGTGAACTTGGTATGACAACCTTCCAATATTGAATGCCTGTTTTACCTTTACTTGTAAAAAGAGTAATATAATACCTCTTCATTGTGATAATGAAGGTAGAAAAATGTACTATTTTTGTAGTATATTTGAAAATACTTTAGAAGATGCCAATTCCTGTAAATTTATCATTGTATTTATTATAATTTTAAGTAATCTTTCCTTTATCATTGTTAGATAGCATTTATGCAGAAGAGTAAAGAAGCAAAATAATACCAATAATAATTTATTAAACACTAACTTTATCTTCAGGCAACTAAATATATATAAAACACCGAAATAGAGCCCACTAGTTTACACAACAGTTGGTATAATCATATGTTAATATCTAAGAAAATTACTTAAATTAATAATGTAGCACCTTGCTATGGATTGAAGTAAAAGTGAGTTACATGACTGAGATACCTTTCATTGAAAGCACGGTTGTCATAGTATGACATCTCAACATCATTAATATTTTACATTAACAAGTAAGGAAATAGAGTTAAAGTAATAAAGTAATAATACAGGGAAGAAATCTTACTATTATAGGGGGGGGAACAACAACTCTGAGCATTCATGAAATAACTGCTGCCCAATTTTCCAATTGACTTTCCCTTTTATCTTTCACATTTTGGAGTGTTGATATCATTAAACTGTTACTGTTATTATCAGGTGCCACCAATTTGAATAAAAATCAAGGCTACCCTGTGAAAAACATATATGAACCCTGTCCTGTCCTGTGCCTTCTTTATTATCCCTGATATGTTGTTGTAGTTGTTATTATTGTTGTGAGCCGTCAAGTCGCCTGAGACCCGTAGCTTCCCGATGTACCACAGCTCTGAAGACTGCCTGTCCTGAGACAGTATTACTGATTCCGACACACCTAACCCCATTGCCCCGTTACTGTATCAATCCATCTTATTCGGAATCTTCCTCTCCTGCACTGTCCCTCCACCCTTCTGAGCATGATGTCCTTTTCAAGTCCCTCCTGTCCACGTGCCTAAATTATGTGAGACAGGGATTAGAAATCCTGGCCACCAAGGAGAAACTTGGTTTTACCACCTCCAAAACAAACTGATTTGTTTTCTTGGTGGTCCATCTATGTTCAAGACACTTCTCCAGCACCACAACTTGAAGGCATCAGTTCTTCTGTCAACTTTAATCATTGTGCAGCTCTCCAATACATAGCAAGTAATGGTGACGACCATGACCAGTCTCTAGACTGACATTGTTGCTTTTCAGTACTCTGCAGTGATCCCCGACAGCATATTTTCCCAATACTATTCCTCTTTTAATTTCCTGACTGCTGGTGCCAAGAATGTTGATTGTGGAGCTGAACAAGCTGTACCTGTTGACAACTTCAGTGTCTTCTCCATTTATCATGGTGCTGTCAGTTGGCCCAGTGGTGAGCACCTTTGTCTACTTTTAATGCTAAGCTTCAGTCCATATTGAAGACAATAGTCCTTGACCTCCTGCAGCACTTGCAGCAAGCCCTTCAGGTCTTTCACAGTTTCAGCAAGCAAGGTTGTATCACCTATGTAACACAGGTTGTTTATGATTCTTCCTCCAATCCTGATGCCATATTCCTCCCCATAGAGCCTAGTTTCTGGGTTTTCAATTTTGGCCCTCCTAATTCAGTGTCAGGAACCCCATAGATTCTCACAAGACAGGCTCTTAGAAGACTTCCTAATCCTATTTATCTGGTAACGCCCATTCTTCCAGAATTCCATCCCTGACATATTTGAGCCCATTACCATGGTCAGTGTATCAGTTCATCTCATTGATAGTCTTCCTCCTTTCTTTGACCCTCCACTTTTCCAAGCTTCATGTGCCTTTCCAAGGAATAGCTTTTTTTAACAACATGACCAAAGCATATGAGATGAGGTTTCACCATCCTTGTCATTGTTTATGCAGTACTCATCTACAACACCACAACTCAAAGGTCTTGATTCTTGTTCTGCCATCCTTATTCATTTTCCAGCTCTCAGATGCACATCAGGTGATTGAAAAGATCGTGGCTTGAATCAGGCATGATTCAATCTTTAAGTTGACATTATTGCTCTTCAGGACTTTGGAGAGGTCCCTGACAGCAGACTTTCTCAGTGTTACATATCTCCTAATCTCCTGACTGTGTAACATTGAACTGCTAGACATGACATTTTGGTTTCCCCACAAAGTCTTTGTAATAAAGGAGGGGGTAAAATTATATTCTGATGCTGTGGTTTCTTTTTATTTAGAAAAAGAAAAATTATTAGTAATTATTCACTTTCTTAAAGTACTTTTACTTGTTTGCATTTAAGAAAGACACCTGAAGAATAGGGACATTTACCATAAAAGTGTTCAATATGCAGAGAGTGAAGTTTTTTAAGTAGTAAGAGAGGTTCAGTGCAGATTGTTTTCCAGTGCTCACTGAGAGTTCTGAGGCAAAGAAGTGCAGTTCTTTCAGGAGGTGATCTCTCTGAGAAGGGTCAATCTTATCAGGCATGTTGAAAGTTCCCTGAGGAAAATTTCAAGCATGTAAGAAACTTAACAAGTATCTGCTTCTTCTCCATTCCTCCACAGAAATAACCTTAGAGATGCAGTGAGAGATAATAAGAAGCATTGCCAGGTACTTGAATTTTACTTCTTTCTGGATACTACACTTTTTTACTGATGAAATAATGAAAACTATTTTACCTCAGCTAAATTCTGGTGCTTTTTGAGCTGAAGTAATATACTAGTTTTGGCACTGAATTAGACGCATGGGAAGGAGATTTTGGAAATGCATTTTTGTAGAGCTATATGCATGCCCATCTGTCTTTGAGGAAGTGAAGATGGGGTGTCCCTTATAGACAAGGATGGTGAAACATCCTCAGAACCACTTTAGGCATAATGTTTGGAGAGGCTACTCCTGGGAAAAGTATGCTGGGAAAATTAGAGTGTAAGCAAAAGAGAAGCATATCCTTAATGAACTTAATGGACACAGAAAGTGTAACAATGGCAGAGATTATGATGTTGGTACAGGATAGGACAAAGTTCAGGTCTGTTGTTCGTAAGGTTGTGGTATGAGTCATTGTCAACTTGATGACACCTGACAGCAAAAACATGAGGAGACCCTAGTCATATAGGAAGAATCCATACATTTCAAAAACATGTTATTCACATTCCAGACGTTAAAACTGACATAATTAGTCAATCACAGTACTCTGTGTAGACACACAAACAATTATCTCATGGAGAAGAGAAAATTCATTCTGTTGTAGTGGCTTCTCAGAGGTGGAAGAGAGCTGGGTAATTGAAATATTAGTATATTTTTATACATCCACTAAAAAGTTACCACACATTCACTGCCACTGAGTTGGAAAAGACTCATACCTAGCCTGTCATTGGCTTTACATGGTTGTAATTGCCCAGAAGAAGATTATCCAGCTTTCTTTTGCGGAGCTACTAGTTGATTTGAGCTGCTATAGGGGTTCCACCTTTGAATTAGCAGCACACCACTATGGAATATACCATCAGAGCACAACATGGTATGTTGTTGCAAGATGTCACCGAGTCAGTGCAAGCTCACAGCAATCCTATGAACAAATCTGAGCTTTGCTCTATTTTGTACCATACTCTATTTTCTTGTTACAGTCATTGCATCCGTCTACCTTGTTGAGGGTCTTTCTCTTGTTTTCTGACCTTTCCCTGACTGCAGACTTTCCCAGTGCAATTTCTCATAATCTCCTGATGGCTGGTACTACTGTATTGATTGTGAATCCAAGTGAGATGAAGTTGACAATTTCAAATTCTGTTCAATAGGTCATGATGTTGAATATTAGTCAATGGTGAGAATCTTTGCTTTCTTGATGTTGAGATGCAATCATTAGTGAAAGCTGTCATCTTTTATAGTCTGCAGCAAGTGCTTCCTCATGTTCAGCAAGCAAAAGTGTGTCAAATACATAACACAGGTTCTTGATGAATCTTCCTTTAATCCAGACACCACATTCTTCTTCATAATTGAACTTCTCAAATGATTTGCTCAGCATACAGATTAAATAGGTATAAAGAGAGGAGATAGCCTTGACACACATATTTCTTGATTTTAAACAGTGCAGTGTTCTCTTGAGAATAAAAGAGATTTCTAGAACATTTAACTGTACTCATGCAAAACTTATACATAGGTCAGGAGGCTATTGTCTACAAAGTATTATATTCAAAATAATATAGATAAAAAAACCTATATCTGCTTAAATGTTTGAATTATTTCCTCTTTCTCCATGCATGAGTCTATGTGTATGTATGTGTATAACACTTATGGACCTAACTATAAAAGAGAATAAAACACTTCCTATATTTGAAAGAGAGTGAAATGGAAAAGGAAAATACTGAAGTTAATGTGAAAAAATTAGTACTTGCAATTTCAAAAGAGATATGTGTGAATAAATTGTTTCGATTACAAACAGTGAAAGCAAAAGAAGTATAAAATATTAAAAGACGTTAAGATGAATGAGGTGATGGTAAACAACTTTCAAAATATTGGGTATTCAGAAGGAGATAAAATAGAAATTGATGAAACAATAATCAAAGAAGTAATTGAAATTTTTGAAATGTAAAAAATACAGCAAAAGAGAGAAAACATTTCTTAATTTGATGAAATAGACTGTGAGTATATAAACAATTGTATGTGCCGAGAAATCTGGAGAACAACCACTTGGCCAACTGACTGGAAGAGAGCTATATTTGTT
>NW_006399832.1:13575202-13599106 GCF_000299155.1 Elephantulus edwardii | reverse complement strand
TTAGGGCTGTTGTGCATAGGGTCGCTATGAGTCGAAAATGACTCGATGGCACATAACAACAACAACAACATACATTAAGAGTATTATCAGTCATTGGGGATCACCTTTGTAATAAATTGATTAAGCTCATGACTGTTTAAACGGGTCAACATCTGCTCTGAGGGTGAAAGAAAGGCATTCTCACCCAAAAAAAACCTTTGGGGAATCAGCTGAGTCTGCCATTCGGATTCTCTGGTACATAAGAACAATAATATATATCATGCGTATGTGTGTTTGTATGCCGACATACATATATAAATATATATGTGTATATATATATATCCATACACACATATATCTATGGGAGTTCTGTTGTCTTCATGAGTAGGGAGTTGTACTGCTAACACAAAGTTGATGCTGGGGGTTCAAATCCAGCAATGGCTCCCCACGAGACAGGGAATCATTTCCTGTGTTGTTTAATCCTCTGAAAACTCTCTGGAAAGTCAACCAAGAGTTGAAGTTGACTTAACAACAATTTTATATATTTATTAATTTTAATAGAATATTCTTTAAAAAACACAACAGTCATTTGTCTATTTGCTGTACTGAACTACTTGGAGTTATTGTGATACAGAACACTATGCCATAGTCATGTCAAATACCATAATGATTACCCATTATGTACAATGGTTGCGTGAACTTCCAGATTCATTCATTTTGGGAAGGAGGAGTGGCATCCACTTCTTAAACTAGGTGCCACTGGAAACTCCACAAACTCTCTTACAAATACACAGAAAAGATGTTAATCATAGAAAAAGTTCAGGTCATCTTCGACTCGACAATTCTTGAACACTGCTAAATGAGACTAGTGCTGTTATATCTTGGAGAAATCCTCTTCCACTCTGCATACCACTCTTTGTCACTGTGCTGTAACCTGGGTTTGCTATGATGCTGAACCTTGTGCCATGGAGATATCAAATACCAGAATGGTTTCCCATTGTGGACAGTGTTTGGTGGAGCTCCTATTTGTAAAACAGATTGGAAAGAAGGAGGAACATCCACCTCCTAAACCACATGCCTCTAGAAACTCTATGAACTTGGAGGAACAAAGGTAGCTTTGGAAAGGCATTAGGTCTTTTTTTTATAGAGTCACTATGAGTCGACCTCGACTTGATGGCTATAAAAACACCACCTCCACCACCACCACAACAACATTAGAAGATTTCAAAGGGTAGCACGGGAAGACAAAGCAAAGTAATAAAATGAAATGAAATGTGTGAAGAACTGGAGTCCAAAAAAGAAAAGGGCTGAACTTCTTCAGCATTTCTTAAGCTGAAGAAAATAAAGAACAAATTCAAGCCTTGAATTGCAATAGTTAAGAATGCTATGGGCAGACTGAATGATCCAGGAAGTATTAAAAGAGGATGTAAGGATGTGGATTTTGTAAGTAAACAAGTATAAAATAGAATAGAGTAATAATAATAAAAGAAGTACAGAGTAACTATACTAAAAAGAATTGGGTGACGGGGAAGAATTTCAAGAAACAACATACGAACAAGAGAAGGAAATGGAAAAAAAATAAAGGCCTAGGAATTGATGGAATACCAGTTGACATATTTCAACAAACAGATGCTGCCTTGAACATGCTCACCATATTGTGCCGCAAAACCTGGCCAACTGCCTGGCCAACTAAATGAAAGAGATCCATATTTATTCACATTCCAAAAAAAGTTGAGCCTACAGAGTGTGGAAATTATTGTAAAAATATCACTAATATCACATGCAAGCAAAATCCTGCTGAACATTATCCAGAAATGACTGGAACAGTACATTGCCAGAGTACTATCAAAAATACAAGCTGGATTTAGTAAAGGTTGTGACACTAGAGACCATATTGCCAATGCCAGATGAATCTTGGCAGATAGCAAAGAATATCAGAAGGATATCTATCTGAATTTCATTGATTATGTAAAGGCATTTGACTCTGTGGATCACAACAAACTGTGGTTAACCTTGAGGAGAATAAGAATCCCAGAACACTTGGAAGACTGTACTTATGTGAAACCTATACTTGGACCAGGAAGCAGTCCTCAGAAAAAAGCAAGGAAATACTGCATGCTTCAAAATTACAGTGTGTCAGGGATGCATCCTGTCGTTATACTTTTCTTCTCCCCACATCTATGTAGAACAGATTGTTTGGAAAGATGAGCTTTATGTGGATTTATGAGGCTTTATCAAGATTCAAGGAAGACTCATCAACAGCCTACGTTATGCAGATGACACAACCTTGCTTACTGAAACTGTGGACCCCTTGTTGCAGAATGTCAAGGACTATAGTCTTCAGTATGAATTAAAGCTCAACATCAAGAAGACAAATATTCTCACCACTGGGCTAATTGGCAGCACCATGGTGGATGGAGAAGAGATTGAGGTGTTAACAGTTATAGTTTGCTTGACTTCACAGTCAACACTCTTGGCACCAGCTGTCAGGAAATCAAGAGAAAAATTGCGTTGGGTAAGTCTTCTATCAGGGACCACTCCAGAGCACTGAGAAGCAACGATGCCAGTCTAGAGATTAAGGTGCATCTGATCCTGGCCATGATCTTTGCAATTACTTGGTTGTGCATTTGAAAGCTGGATAATGACTAAGGATGACAGAATAAAAATTGTTGCCATTAAGTTGTGGTGTTGAGGAAGATATGATGCATTTTCTTCAGAAGGTCAAGTACTGTGGTCTTCAATATGAATTGCATCTCAACATCAAGAAAACAAAGAATCTAACCACTGGGCCAATTGACTGCACCATGATGGATGGAGAAGAGATTGAAGTGTTACTAGTTACAGCTTTCTTGGCTTCACTCTCGGTACTAGCAGTCAGGAAATAAAGAGATGAATTGCATTGGGAAAGTGTCCTGTCAGAAACGTCTCAAGTATGCTGAGGAGTAACAATGTCAGTCTGGAGACTATGTAGCACCTGATCCAAGTCATTTTCTACTCAGTTACTTGCTATACATTTGAGCACTGGACATTGACTAAGGGTTGCAGATGAAGAATTGTTGCCTGTGAGTTGTGGTGTTGGAGAAAGTATTAAACATACCATGGATTGCTAAGAGAATAAAAAGTACGTCCTAGAGATGGTAAAACCATATTGTTCCTTGAAGGCAAGAATTTTGAAACTCTGAAGGACACCATACTTGGTATGTTGGAGAGTCAGTGAAGGAGAGGAAGACCTTGAAAGAGACAGATTGATCAGTGACTGTGACAATGAAGGCAAGTGTGTCAAAGACAGTGAGATTTGCTTAAGATAAAGCAGGATTCAGAGCTTTTGTTCATAGGGTTGGTATGAATCATAGTTAACTTGACAGCATATATACCAACAAGAAATAATATATATATATATATATATATATATATAATTTTCCTGCAATATGGATTGAGGTTCAGTGTCAAGAAGACAAAGATTCTCATCACTGGACCAATTGGCAGCATCAGGATGGATGGTGAAGAGATTGAGATTGTACACAGCTTTAGTTTGCTTGGCTCAACCGTCAACACTCTTGGCACCAGTAGCCAGGAAATTAAAAGGCACATTGCCATGGGAAAGTCTGCTGTTAGGGACCTCTCCAAAGTACTGAAGCACAATAGTGTCAATCTGGAGACTAAGGTGCGTCTGATACAGGCCATGGTCTTCGCAATCACTTGTTATGCATCAGAGAGTTGGACAATGACCAAGCAGGATAGGACAATTGATGCCTTTGAGTTGTGATGCTAGAGAAGAGTACTGAGAGTACCATGGACTGCTAGGAAAACAAACAGATTCATCCTGGAAAGGGTTAAACCAGGTGGCTTCTTGGAGGCAAGGATTCTGAAGCTCCGTCTGACATATGTTGTGAGGAGGGACCCGTCCTTGGAGAAGGACATCATGCTTGGGAGGGTGGAGGGACAGCGCAGGAGGCGAAGGCCATCTATGAGGTGGATTGATTCATGACTGTGATAATCGGGATGTGTGTGTAGGAGACAGTGCGATTGGCACAGGTTAGAGCCGGGTTTAGGACTGTTGTACATAGGGTTGCTATGAGTCGCAAGCGACTTGACAGCACATAACAACAATGTGTGTGTGTGTGTGTGTGTGTGTGTGTGTGTGTGTGTGTGTGTACATGTGTAATAAGAAATGTTACTGAGTAGGAACTTTATTTACCATTGACTTGGTACTTATTTGTTGCTAATCCTCCAGTGGATTTTCAAAAGCAGTAAAACGCATGGGAGCAGGTTGCCCATTTTCACCCATGGAAGACCTGGCGGATATCAACTGCATGCTTTTAGTTTAGCAGCACATCTCTTTGTCAGTAGTCCATAAGAAAACTAATATACAATATTTTATTCTAGAATCTTATATTAAATAATATATTTTTGTTATATTTTATTATAGCTTTTAAGGGGGGAAAATGATAATTGTGAAAACATTATACTTAAGATATAGCATTAACAAAGTAAGTTCAAACACCATATATGGAAGGATACAATAAAGATAAGAACAGAAATGAATAAAAATTATCAAATAATCCTAATATTTGGTTATTACAATCCTAAATCAATCCTTTTCAATATTTAGGAATATAAAAGATGAAAGGTCCTATGACAAAAATTTTGGAAAGAATGGGCATAATACCAGAGGCATTAATAAATTAAAAGATAAATAATTAAGTACAAGTAAGATTTTTTACACATACAATTACCAAGATTTACTAAACATGTATAAGAAAATATAAACTATTCAAAATAATTAGAGATAATTTCTCTAGAAAAATTTTATAAGGTAGCAAAACAAGTAAGATAATGGGTTTTTTTAAATCAGTGTTTACATTTTTATTATAAAAAAATAGTCAAAACCTCCAAAACTCGTATGGAAATCCAAGGGGGTAAGAAGTGGGAGTGGAGGGGTGGGTCTAGTTTAGCTGAAATCACAGGGCTGCACAATTTGGTGGGTGGAGGGCGTGGGTAAAAAAATGAGAAAGATCTGACAGGGACCAGAAAATACAGGGTAATGGTGGGCATACTCCAATGGTGATGGTTTTTTGTTTGTTTGTTTGTTTTGTTTTTAAGAAAGGAATGGTCTTTTTTAGAGTTTCCCATTTGGGAGTAGGGGCACAGATTCTCTGGCTGCTTCATGTTGAACAGGGGCATTCAGATGAAGGGGAGGGAGGCACTATATATAACACTTTACTGGCAGTCTTCATTTGAAGCTACATGCCTCCTTGTTCAGTTAGAATATATTTTCATAACATTTTCTGTCTTCTGAACTGCAAGGTCTAGTGGGAGTGGCTGGCTGAACTTTGAGGCTCCATCCATCTTTGCATACTTAGCTGGCAGTTCTACTTCACTTTTGTGATACAGCAATTGCACTTCTGAAAATATGTCTTAAATAAACCAGAACCACAACCCAAACAGATGTATTCACATCCATGTTTATTGCTGTGTTATTCACAATACCAAAGAGATGGAAATATATCAATTGCCCATCAATAAATAAATGAATAGAAAAATTATGGTGTATTCACACAATGGAATGCTATGCAGCATTGAGTAGTAATGAACTCATAAAACATTTCATAACGTGGGTGACACTGGAGGACATTATGCTGAGTGAAATATCTCAGTCTGAAAAGGACAAATACTGCATAATACCACTGTTACAGAGCAGGATGAACATGGGGGTTTTGGAGGAGAATAGGAAAAGAGGGGAAAAATAATGAACACTGTATGGGAAAAGATGAGGGAGAGAACTGTTTAGAAGGAATATATGATTGTTGTTGTATGATTAGACATTATATATAAGACAATGGTCCAGAATAAGAGATACAAAGCAAAGAAGACTGGGGAATGGGGAGGGGAAGGGAGAGGGAGAGTGAATTGTGCAACAATGACTGACTATTTTAAAAACAGAAAATGAACTGAGGAAGAGGGAAGGGAGGGGGAGGAAGGAAAAAGTGCGACAATGTATGAAAGTCCAACTTTTCTGTAAACTTGGCTAAAATCACAATTAATATTTTTTAAAAAATTAAAAATGAAATTTGTCTGAAAGTATTTTTTTGTTTTCTTTTTTTAATATTTTTGAATAAGGTACCATGGAATCAGAGAATTTGTGACATTCTGAGGTTAGGTTGTTTTTCCTGACTGTACTCTCTGGCGTTTATCTGTTTAGAGATAGTCAGTATTGTACAGGACATTAAGATGGCATAATAGAATAGAAAACATAGAATGTCTCCACTCAGATTTGTCAGATTAGCTAGGACATCTTCATGAAGCCTGCAAGCCTCAATTTCCATCCGTAGATATTTTCAAATAGATCTTATTTGGTATCTCTTTCCTTGGATTGGGTCAAAGATACTATATACACATTTCTTCTGAAAATTTAGTAAACTGTACAAATGTCAAAAGATTTTTATTAGAATGCAGATAATGATTAATCAGAATTGGTGTGGGATCTAAATTTCTGCCTTGTAAACAAGTTTCCCCTGGTGCTTGTCCTTCTAGTCAACAAATTTTCAAATAGCACATTTTAAATAGCAAAGTATTAAGGGAAAAATTGTGTTCTCAGAATAATTGTCTTAAACACACACTTTATTTACTCAACTTAAAAGGGGATTTAATTTTCAGGAAAATGACTTGCAGGCAACTTTTTTAAAGCATTAGTTACATTAAATTACCTCTATTAGATGTTTGATATAGTTCATCTCACAGACACTTTGGAATAAGTGAATTGTTTTATTTTATCCTATAAGAGAATTGTTTTATTTTATCCTATTTCTTCCCTACCCCCATTTTTTCATGATAAGAAATAGTGTAGTAAAATGAAAAACAACAAAAAATTGCCTTTGGTAATCGAGATACCTGGTTACTAATCTCATCTCTGTAGCCAATGTGCTCTAATTTAAGTTTGAATCTCTCTTTTTTTTTTGCTTTAGAGTTGAAGGAACTATTATTTCCCTTTGTTGCTTCAACTCTAAACTGACATAATCACAAGTCTTTTATAGTGGGAAATTTCCTCCTGTAAGATTTTCTGTTTCTGAAAACCTACTAGAGCATCAGCTATGAGTCAGTACAACTTGATGGTACATGGCTACAATAGTCTTGGCATAGTTAATCTGTGAAATTTGAAAGCATATATATAATAAGGTAAGACGTGAAGTATACAGTTGAGTTAAGCATTTATCTCAAGGAAAAGAACTCATTAACTATTTTCAGTTTAATAGCTATAATGAATGAATGCCATAGTTAATCAATAGTTACTTCATTTGAAAATTGATAAGTTCAATTTTTATTCATACTCATAAATTTGCTGAATCACAGGTAAATACAAGTATTTATAATAATAACTATTATTATTAATAATGTGTGCTTTAAAGTACATCAGGTCATATTTTTCAATGTCATTTTTTTACAATTACCATAAAAATAACAGAAGGAAAATAGTTTACATCTAAAATTAGGTTGTTTGAGCTACTTGAAACAATGGGGAGAGCATAATACTTTTCTTGAGATTTCTTGATTCCTGAGAGATTTTAATTTAAGATAGTGCATAAACATATTTTTAAAATCAGAAGTAGATTTCAAAATGTATTGTCTTAATGACTGGGAAATTATATTCTATAATAATCTTATTTGGCATGTTATAGGATAGTTACATTTTATATTTCATATTGTAAAACAAGAGAGACCTATTGAAATGAATTAAATTATGACAATTTTTATCCAACTTGCTTTGGAAGGACGATTAATCGTTCTTATCTGTGAAAGTAATTTGGCCTAATAATTAAAGCACAGTAAAATTTATGAAATCTAAGAAACCTTTTAAATAATATTTCTGTACATCTGTATTAATAAATGATTCTCTATAGTTTAAAATAGTTTCCTTACCATGCATTTATTATATGAAAGTCACATGCTAAATTGAAAAGGAAAAGGAATAAAGCAAATTGGGCATGAAGATAAAGCAGTTGTTTCTGACACTGTGAATACCTAGGTGAGCGAGTCAAAGTTGTGATAGAATAGATTTTTCATTGGAGTGACCACCTGCTGTTCCTGTCCTCCTTTACCATGATTTTGCCTCTTCTATCTCCACATTCTAATGTGGACTCCCTGCTGAGTCCCTCACTGATCTTTCATTCTTTTGTCAACCAACCAAACCATTCCAAATGGAACCTTCTATATGTATTCTGTGTCTTTAGAATATGGAGATTTTAGACATTAATTTGGCAAAAAAAATCTAAATCACCTTAGGAGCTTTGGAAAATACTGGCAGTTGGATTATATACAAGATGCTTAGTATTAATTATGCTGAGACATGACCTGGGTGTTGGAACTTGAAAAATCAATCCAGATAAGTCACTTTAGTCACATTAATTGAATGTGATTGAAAACTCCTGAAATATGTCAGAAATTATGCATAATATTTTGGAATTACATTGTTGTGTAATGCTGAACATAAACATTTTTTGTAGATATACAGTGCACATAGAATATATGAATTATCAGAGAAATTAAATTATCTTTTTGTTGTGGTTAACATGGTTTAATTAGCCCCAGGTTCATGCAGAGCCTATACACAGTAGGATTGGATTGTTGTTGTAGTCCATATGTCCTTCATTGATTTTAAGTAGATAACTAGGACATTCTTCCCAGTTGTCTTACTCTAAGAGCTTTGTTGAAATATGTTTATATTAAAGCAACATGCAAGCCTCTATTGCAAAATAATGGCTGTGCTTAAGGTTTATTGGCTAAAATTCAACCCTTGTAAAGATCTTTGTTGCTGAACATGTGAAGGACTTGAAGCAGTTGTTGCAGAAGATAGAAGAATGCAGCATTCATTATGGATTGTATCTCAAGGTCAAGAAAACAAAGATTCTTACCACTGATCCAATAGGCAATCATGATTAATGGAGTAGAGATTGAAAATGTCAATAACTTCATCATACTTGGATCCACAATTAACACACTCAGTACCAGCAGTCAAGAAATAAGGAGACGCATTGCACTGGGAAAGTCTGCAGGAGTAATGATGCCAGTTTGTGGACTATGGTGCATATGTTTCAGGCCATGGTCTTTCCAGTCAGTTGTTATGCATTTGAGAGCTGGAAAATGAACAAAGATCATAGAAGAAGAATTGATGCCTTTGAGCTTTGGTATTGGATAAGACCACTGAACGGTCCATGGACAGCCAAGAGAAAAAACAGATATGTCGTGGAGTACTCATTGGAGGCCAAGGTGATACAGCTTTGCCTCACATACTTTGGACATCTTATTAGGAGGTGCTGCTCCTTGGAGAGGGACATGATGCTTGGAAGGGTGGAGGGTTGGTGAAGGAGAGGAGAACCCTCAAGCAGGTGAATTAGTATGGTTATTGCCAAAATGGTCTTTAATGGGTCAGGAAGTGTGAGGATGGCACAAGATAGGGCAGGTTTCAGATCTGTTGTTTATAGAGTCACTATGAGTCGTACTCAGCTTGATGGAACTCAACAACAATAACAACTATCTTTGTGGTTGTTCTGTTCATTGAGTTGGAACTCACTCATATCTGAGCTTCCTCCAATGAGTTTTCAGAGGTGTGAATTGCATGAGAGGAAATTGCCCTTCTTTCTCCCACAGAGCATGTAGAGGACTGGAACCACATGCCTTTGAGTTTACAACTCAACTATTTACATCTAATCCACTGGAGCTGTCTTTTAAATAACTGGTCTATGGCTTGGTCCCTGAGAAAGGCTTTGTTGCCCTCCGACAGTGGAGCCTCCCTGCCTGGTGTGGCCAGCATGGTCTCCCTCCTCTGTGGTTTTGACACATTTCCATAGAGCCCTGGTGTGTGCAAGTCTTGAGGACTCTCCTTCATAGGGTCGCTTTGAGTCACCTGCCACTCGACTGCACTTAACAATAACATCAACATAGAGAGTGATAAGCTGGCCCAGTGGACTGAAAGCGATGCAACCAAGCCAAAGGTGGGTGACTTTTAATCCGTGGCCTTCGGGCCTGTCTTTCATTGGTTTTCATTGTTTCATTTGTTCAAACATTCCTCTCAGTCGGATAGCCCTGGTGTGTTCACTTGCAGTACAGAGGTAACTTGTAGTTGCTGTGAGGCTGAACACTTGTGATGCTGTTGTGTCAAATTGCATTACTGGTTGGTTACGTATGGTGGACAGTGTTTGGTGGAGCTTCCCGATTAAAACAAGCTTGGAAGCAGGAGTGGCATCCACTTCTGTAACAGCTTGCCTCCAGAAACCCTATGAACCTGGAGAGAGGATGAGAGACACCCAAGCGTCGAGGACTCTTCTTCATAGGGTCCCTATGAGTTGCCTGCAACTTGATGGCACTTAACAACAACAACATCATGATTGATACCACTAGTATTTGGTAGGTAAAATGAGCTGTGGTGATAAAGTCCTTTGGGAATTATGCTTTTAACTCAAAGACCACATCTCTTGGGTGGATACCAGGCAATCAGATATTTTGTTGGGGAAAGATGAACAGTCTCCTGTGGTGTTATTTGTTGTTATTTTGTGCCTTTAAGTTGCCTGCAATTCATAAAAACCCTATTCACAATAGCACAGAACCCTGCCATATCTTAAGCCAATCTTACTATGACACACCACCTCTATCCAACTTATTTAGGATCTTCTCCTGCACTGACCCTCCACCCTTCTGAGCATGATGTCCTTCTCTCAGGACTGATCCTTCCTCACTACATGCCTAAAACATGGGAGACAGCATCAAAATTCTTGCATCCAAGGAGAAACTTGGTTTCACCCTTCCTAGGACTGACATGTTTGTTCCCTTGGCAGTCCATACTCTTTTCCAGCACCACACTTGAAGGCATCAGTTCTTCTCTGTCTACCGTAGTCCAGTTCTCTAATGTTAGCAGATAATTGTGAAAACCCTGGCCTAGATTAGGAATATCTTAGTCTCTAGACCGACATTGTTACTGGTGTGATTTGCAGCCCTCAACAGCCAATGAACAATCAGTTCTGACTGTTGACTTACTATCAGTGAGAGTGAGAGAAAGTGAAAGAAATGCCAGCTATAGGATACGATCCAGCTTTCCAGCAAAGTCAGTCTCTTTTCTTGCTGTTTTTAAATTGCTAAATCAATAATCTTAATTTAAAAATGTTAGAGACCATAGATTTTATATCTATAACTAACTCTTTACATCAATAATAGTGAAATAATAGAACCATTTAAAACATTTTTACCCTTAATATAATGTGAAACTTTAGTAGTTCATTAGACTCTAAATTATTAAGTTACATCTTTTAACCTTTACCAGCAATGCCAAGGCAGCTATTTGATATTAGTTTTCTTTTACTTAATTGTAGTTAGACATTTAAGTGTATGCATTAATTTTAAAAATTGTAGGTTTCATCATAAATACCAAGCCTTTGCTGTCGATGACTCACATAATTTCATGGTAAGAGCAAAATGCCACTAAAAGTATCCCTGAAAGATGTTAAAGTTATAATTTACTTCTGAACATTATTTTATTTAAGATGATCCTATACTATATTGTTAATCTTTCTTAATCTGTATGCTAATTTGATATTTTAATTGAAATTATTTCTTTTTTTGAGGGAGGAGGCATTCTGATTTAAAGAAGAATGTAATGATGATTTTTTTCTTGTTAAGAGAATGAAAGATGTAACCTAATAACAAAAATAATTAATTCACTTTACCAAGAGTATTGAAATATCCAGTAGAAATACACTGAATGATGGGACAGTGAATTATTATGACTTACTTCTTGGGATGATATTTTTCATTACTTATATCATAGATTCAATGGACCTTCAGGATTGGGATAGTGGGAGTAGGTTTGTCAGAGCAATTAGATTGGCACAGGATAGAGCCAGGATTAAGACTCTTTTACATAGATAGGGTTTCTGTGAGTCGTAAGCGATCTGACGATTCATAAAAACAACAACAACAACAACATGATAGATGGAGAAGTGATTGAGATTGTTAACCATGTCCACTTATTCATTTCCACAGTCAACACTCATGGCACCAGAAGTTAGGAAGTAAAATGACAAGTCGTTGTGGTAGAGTCGGCTGTCAGGACCTCACCAAGATGCTGAAGATTAATTAATAATGTCAGACTAGAGACTAATCCAGGCATGTTGTTGTTATGTGCTGTTGAGTTGCCTGTGACTCATAACAACCCTATGTACAACAGCCCTACCCTTGCTCTATCATTTGTCAGTGTTTTGTTTCTGACACATCTACCCCATTACCCCAGTTACTGAATCAATCCATTTCATAGAGGATCTTCCTCTCCTGCACTGTCCCTCCACCCTCCCCAGCATGATGTCCTTCTCTGAAGACTGGTTCTTCATTGAAGCATGTTCAGAAGTATGTCAGGTGAAGCTTCAGAATCTTTGCCTCCAAGGAGCAGCCTGGTCTTACCCTCTCCAGGATGAAATTGTTTGGTCTCTTAGCATTCCGTGGTATATCTAACACTCTTCCCTGGCATCAATTTGCTTTTTATAATCACTAGTCATTGTCCAGCTTTCTGTTGCATAGCAAGTGATTGCATGGCCTGTATCAGTCACATCTTAGTCTCCAGACTGACATCATTGCTCTTCAGTACTTTGGAGAGGTCTCTGACAGCTGACTTCCCCAATGAAATACATCTTTATTTTCCTGCCTGCTGGTGCAAAGACGGTTGATTATGGTGCCAAACAAACTAAAGCTGTTTACAAACTCAATCTATTCACCATTCATCATGATGCTGTCCTTGACCCAGTGGTGAGAATCTTTGTTTTCTTGATATTGAGCTTCAATCCACATTGAAGGCTACAATCCTTGACCCCATGCAACAAGAGCTTCTGATCCTCCTAAGCTGCAGCAAGCAAGGTTCTGTCATCTGCATAATGCAGATTGTTGATGAGTCTACCTCCAAGTCTGATGTCACATTTACCTTATAGAGCTCAGCCTCCTGGATAATCTGTTCTGCATCCAGATTGAAAAGGTATAGAGATAGGATATATGTCTGGCATAGATCCTTTCCAATTTTGAACCACACAGTGTTTCCTTGCTCCATTCTAACAATTACCTCCTGGTCCAAATATAGGTTTCACATAAGCACGATCAAGTGTTTTAATATTCTCATTCTTCTCAGAGTTAAATGGATGTCAGAGGAGACTCTGAGTATTGCACTAGAGTGCCAAAAAGCCAAAGCAAAGGGAAGAAATCAAGATATTAAGGAATTGAACAGAAGATTTCAAAGGGCAGTGCAGGAAGACAAAGTAAAGTGCTGGCGTCAGAAAATCAAAGGGGTTGAACTCTATCAATATTTCTCTTTTTTTACTATTATTTATTTTAATGAAAGTTTACAGAGACTAGATTTCCATTCAATCAATGTTTCACTTTTCTCCCTGCCCACCCCTCCCCCAGTTCATTCTTCTCTTTGAAAAGTAAAAGACAAATTCTTTCATTGTTATATAGTCTCTCCCTCCAAGTACACTCCACTGTGCATTCTAGACTCCTATCATGACAATAATAACTAATCATATATCCCTTTTAAACAGTTCTCTACCTCATCTGTTTCAATGCAGTATACATAATTTATGCCATCTATCTCCGTCTCCTCTACCCTAATGTCAGTCCCCTTCTACAACAGCATCACTATGTAGTATTTGTCCTTTGGTGACTGAGATATTTCACCATCTGAATGTCTTCTTTGGTGAAATGTCTGTTCATAATTTGTTCCATTTTTCAATTGAGTTATCTTGTTGTGGTGCTTGAGTATTTTATAAATTCTAGATATAAGTCCCTTATCTGACATGTAATTACCAAATTTTTTTCCCCCAGTCTGTGGCTTTCCTTTTTACCCTGTTGGAGAATTTTTTTTTTATGTGCATAGGGATTTGATTCTTAGAAGGACCCATTTTTCTATTTTATCCTCTTCTGGTTCTGGATTTTTCAGGATGCTTGGAAGACTGTTTATGTTGTGAACTAGGACTTCTAGTGTTCTTTCAAGCTTTTCTTTAATGAAGTTTATAGTCCTTGGTTTAAGCTCAAGGAACGGAAAAGTCAAGCCATGAGTGGCAATAATTAAGGATGTTTTGGGCAGAATATTAAATGATCCAGGAAGCCTTAGAAGGATTTGGAAAGTGTATACAGAGTCATTGTATCAAAAGGAATTGGTGGACACAGACAAATTTCATAAAACCATGTATAAGCCAGAGCCTTTGGTGATGAAGGAAGGAAGTGCAAGCTGCTCAGAAAGAATACAAACATACTCTTATCAATTACTTGCTATCCATCTGTGAGCTGGACAATGACAAAGAGTGACAGAGGAAGAATCGATGCCCTTGTGGGACTGGAGATAGATAGTGAATGTAACTACAGACAGCAAAAAGAACAAACAAGCCTGTTATGGAGAATGTGAAACCAACTTGTTCTTTGGAGACAAGGATTTTGAAGCTCCCTCTCACTAACTTCAGACATGGAGGTGAAGGGACAGCATAAACCCCATTTTTATAAACCCCAATTAATGTCAGAAGCAGAAGCGGGCCATACAAATTCTTAGCTTAAGGCAAACGCGAATACCCCGGGTAAAGTCTTATCTGTCCTTGCAAAGTAAAGTATTAACTAGTGTCTACGTGACACAGGAAGAGTAAAGGCAGGTGAAGTAGCCAGCCCATCAAAAGCCAACCCACATGACTGATTCCCCAATCCACCAACCACAATCTCAATCTCCCCACCCTGACAGGGGTGCCCAGGAAAGCTGTAGACGTAATTGGGAGGGGTGACTCGGGGCTTTTTTCCCTCACCACCTTCCTAAGGAGGGAGAAAGTCTCCACATGTGGAATTAATAAATGCTCTTGAAATTTCCAGACATGTGATTGGATATCCTTTGAGGAGAATTTCGTGGGCAGAACAGGAGGGATCAGTCCTTGGAGAAGGACATTAAGTGTGGAAGGGTAAAGGGTCCGAGCAGGAGAAGAAGATCCTGGATGAGATGCATTCACATAGTAACTGTGGTAATGGGGGAAGGTGTGTCAGAGACAGTGAGATTAGCTCAAGATAAAGTAGGATTCAGAGCTATTACCCATAAAGTCGTTATATGTTGTAGTCAACTCACCAACACATAACAAGAACATAGAGCAATGCATCCTAAATAACAAAGCCCTTCCTTGGTAGAGGACATCATGTTCAGAAGTGTGAAGGGACAGCACATGAGATGACAACCCCAGATGAGATGGATTCACATGATAACTGGGATAATGGGTTTAGGTATGTTGGAGTCAGTGAGACTGGCTCAGGATAGGGCAGGGTTCAGAGCTGTTGTACATAGGGCCGCTATGAGTCATAGGCCACGTGACAACACATAACAACAAATATAACATAAACCAGTACTAAGTTATGTTGTTGTCATTGTGCACTTCAAGTCGTAACCGGTCCATAGTGACCCTCTGGCAGGTTTTCAGAGGCAGTTAATTGCACAGGAGGAGACTACCCATCCTTCCACTGCAGAGTAGCTGGTGGACTCGAAATGTCTTTTGGATTACAGTGCAGATTCTTGCCAGTAGGCCACCAGAGCACCTATATGTGAGCTATAGTGACCACCGTATTTGTAGGATAGAATTGAATTCCATTGGATGTTCAAGACTCTGAACTTTTGGAAGTAAATTTCCTGTCCTTTCTTCTGAGGTATTTCTTAAGTGGGTTTGTATTGAAAACCTATTGACTATTTGTATACTTAAACATGTGTTTCACTTTGGAACTTTTAGATATAACTCAATATCAAGACTTTTTTTAAAAAAAAGTGACTCCTGAAAGTATGTTTATGGGATCGTTGAGCATAGCATAGTGGGTAAAGAGTTGCACTGTCAAAGCAAAAGCAGATGGTTCAAGTCTGTCAGCTATTCTGCAGGAGAAAGAGGAGCTTCCCCCCCCCGTGATTCATAGTCTGTGAAAAATCCACTGGAAAGTCATCTCTGAGCCAGTTCTGATTCGAGTACACTTAGAATAACTACATCTAAAAACTTGAAATACCCTAAATATTCATCAGCAAAGGGAAGGACAATGAAATTGACTTATTCATTAATGAAATACTATATAGAAGTAAAGAAAAACAAATGTACATAATCAGACAAAATCAGACACAAAATCCTATATTCCATTTATATGAACTTCAGGATAGAGCCAAACAAATCTATGATGATAATGGTGAGAAGAATCCTTTAGGAATTGTTACTGTTGTTGTTAGATGGCATCAAGTCCAGTGATATATCGCTGATAATAAGGGTGTTGAATAACGGTATTGACTACTGGTGTATCCAACAAAGATGAAATCATTGACAATTTCAGCATTTCCTTAATCTATCATGATGCTACAAAAATAGCAATCATGGTTTTACCTATCAGTCTAGTTGTAAGAATTTTTGTTTTCTGATGTTGAGATGTATTCCATATTGAAACCTGTAGCCTTTGAGTCTCTGCAGCAAGCATTTCAGGTTTACCTCACTGTCATTAAGCAAGGTTGTGTCATATGCACACCACAGGTAGTTGACGATTCTTCCTATAATCCTAGTGCGATAGATTTCTTTATAGATTTCAGCTTCTCTATTTTCTCAGCATCAGATTGAATGGGTATGGAGAGAGGATACAACCCTGAAACATACTTTCTTTTTAAAATTTTTTATCATTATTAATTTTAATGCAAATTTACAGATATTTTGGATTTACATTCATTCATTGTTGCACTTTTCTCCCTGTCCACCCCTCCCCTTCCTTCTTCTCTATGAAAAGTAAAAAAAAATCATTTCATTGTTAAACAATCCCTCCTCCAAAGTCTACTCCACTATGTAGCCTTCCTTCTGGACTCCTGTCATGACAATAATACCTAATTATATATCCCTTTTAAACAGGTCTCTCTCTCATCTGTTTCAATGCAGTATACATAATTTTTCCCATCTTTCTCAGTCTCCCCCAACCCTGAAGTAAGTCCTGTTTTACAACAGTGGCACTATGCAGTATTTGTCCTTTGAAAAACACCTTTTTGTTAATTTTAAACCATATAGTGGTCCCTTGTTCTGTTTGAAGTTATATGTGCCTTGATGGCCACTAAGAACAAGACCAACAAAAAATCTCTTCTCATAAGGAGTCCCTCACTCATTGCCATGGAGTTGAAATCAACTCACAGCTGTCACTTCAGTGGGTTTTTGATGCTCTAAATATCATGGGGTCATTTTTTTTCTTCCCCTCTTCGGAGCTGCTGGTAGATTTGAACAATTAAGGTGGCACTGCTTGGGTTAATGGGCCTCTCCTTATGGACTGTCTGACCAAAGCTCCCCCAGAAATACTGTGGCTTATAAAACCTTATATGACAGTTTTTATCTGTCATATTGGGCTTCTGTGAGTCAAGATTGATAAGATGGCACCTAACAACAACACTGAGAAAAAAAGCTTTTCTGAGAGAATGTCTAGATGTCAAGGTTCTCTTGCCAAGACAATTATTTTACAGTATTATTTTAAAGTATGGTCTAGGTGTCAGAAATCAGTTTCTCTTTTCTGTGAAATTTTTTCTTTTATAGTAGACATTTCATTTTTCATATTTGTGGAATACTTCTGGGTTTGACAGAAAGCAATGATAGCATAGAGTGGCAGTGTAAGATTTAAACAGTTGAAGAAAACGTTACTGAAATGGGTACCAAATTGTTTGTTTGAGAAACAAAGAGAAGTAGTAATAATTCTTTAATAATGGTTTCACACAAACAGAAAAAATGAAAGGGGAAAATCTATTAGGAGATATTAATGTACAGAACAGCTATGCAACATAAGTTTGAACTAAATTAAAAATTATGATCTCAGTTTCATAGATCACACAAGGACAGATTGTATAAAACCTCTCTCTATCTTCATATCAACAATGGGAAGTTATTTGTTAGACTAAAATGAGGATATAGGATCTAATTTTATATGTTCTACTAAAAATATTCACTTTACATAGATTTAATTCAAGACTAATGAGTGATTAGTGCTAGATGTTTCTCACATACATGATCAAAAGATTGTATGTCTTCTGCAAGCACTTGATTTCGGAAATGGACTGTTATCAATACAGTTTTTATAAATCGCTATCGTAAGTTGAGAAAGTGCAATAATGGGAAAATTAATAACAAATTATTTTATTTTAAAAAGGATAATATTTTTTGTTTTGCTTTTAGTATTGTTATGTTGTACTGATATATGATCAAAGTATTGAAAATATGTCTGCGCATCACTTGTGAACTAGTTGATTGGCCGGCCTTCTCTATCTCCCACAATCGTAAAATATCTTTTTCCCTGTTGTTGAAGATTTATACTTGATGGTAATGAGGATTGATGTACCTGAAGGGTCCCCTGACAGATGGTGGACCCTGTGGACCTGCAGGAAGGGAACTAGTGTTACATACTATTTTACCATCTGGGTGAGGCCAAGAGGCTCAGTTTCCATAAGCTACTACTGGAGTGCCAGACAAAGGGGCAGGTGATAGGATTAAGAATAAAATGAACCTAGCGTGTCCTGGTGCCCATACAAAATTGACATCAGAACACTGGCAGTCACTTCACTGAAGATTATCTGCCCACAGGGCCAGGAAAAATGAGGGAACCTCAGAGTCTAACCTTGTTTCTTTGCCTCTGTGCGAAGCAGAGACTTATCTGGCCATTGTCAAAAAGAGCTCTAAAACAGGACACGAAGATGCTCAAAGCTGTGGAATCCCATGACAGCTGGCCAGTACCTGAATAGCCCCTTATGATTGAGTGGTGCCGTCAACAGGACAGAGATAGGATCCTTATCTAAGTGGTCAGCCGTAGCTGTAGTTTAAGGTTAAAAGAAAAAGGTCTGAATTGTTGATTCTCTTGGGAACAGGATGTGGAGGAGAGGAGGGTCACAATGTGAAATCCAGAGGATATTACATGAAGGACACTAAGGGTACCCAGTACACAGTATATATACACCACCAGCGTCAGGGACCTTTTGGGCAGGGAGACTCCAGTTCTTCGGTGACATTAAACAAGCCAGGACCACTCATCTTGAAAATATCAGGACAGAAGAGGGAGGGATTCGAGGAGTAATGCTTGGGCTGTCCAGCCTCTGGAAGACAAGATGACCTCTCCTATGTTCTGTTCCTATGTTCTGTGTTAGAGGCCTAACTTCTCTGAGACTACATAGAGAGGGGCAGAGGAGAGGTCTGGGAAGGAAGTAGAGAGGGAAAAAGAGGAGAGGTCTGGGAAGGAAGTAGAGAGGGAATAAGAACAGTAACAGGCAAGATGACATGCTTGTTAGCACCATTCTCCTAAAATGCTGATTTTCACAGAATGACCCGGTGTTTGGAACCCATCTATGCAAATAAATGACTAAATGTAAAACAAAACAAAACATTGAAGTGTAATATTTATTCTCAGCAGTTTTTCTATATGCACGTAGCATGTCTTTACGTAGCATGTCTTTTTTTTTTTCTCTGGAAAAAAAAAGCGAAAGGCTGAAGGATGCTCTGGTGGCTGTGTGTAAGGAGTTACACTAACTCAAAGACAGGTGGTTTGAATTCATAGCTCTTCTGCAGAAAAAAAAATGGACAGTGTCCTTCCATGTAATTTACAGCCCCTCAAAATGCATTGAAGGATCAGCAGTGAGTCAGTTCCATCTTGGTGACACATTGCAATTAACAAGACCAGTTAAGTTGAAGCTTATAAAGAAAAACCAAATCCTCAAAAATCCACTGCCAAAGAAGTGATTCCAAATTTTGTTGTCTTTCCATCATATTTCTCAGGGTGTTTCTTAGATAGTGGAGATTTCCTCATCCATCATTCTCTTGCAGCCCACCTAGTTGATTAGGACCCTGCATGAAATAGAGGAACAGAAGCTCAACCATTAACTAATTGTGACATTATTAACTGAATTCTGCTCTCCCCTTTCAGTAAAATCGTCAGATTACAGGGTACTGTCTTATCTTCTACTTAATTCCAACCAAGATGCCCATTGAGTGTAAACTTGGGCTGCTATATTTCCTATAGAAACAACTTTGAGTGAACAACAACAAAACCCAAAACAGCAGCAGTAATCTCCTCCTCCTAAAAACCAGAATAAAACAAAAGGATGCCAAAATAATTTGTATGGAAAAAGTTTTAGGTCAGAAGTTTTAAAAAAGTATTCTTGATTTAATAGTTAAAAAGACATAAGATCATAACAAGGTATCTATTACTAGTTTTCTTCTCTGAAAAATGATGGTTTTATAATACCTAAATCCTTCATAATAATTTGATCTTATTTCAGTTGTTGTTGTTATGTATTATTGAATGCCTGTGACTCATAGCAACATGTAGGCTCTAAACAATATGCTATCCTGAGCCTGTCTCACTGATTGACATCTATTCCTATTCCAGTTACAGTGTCAATCCATCTCATCCAGTATCTTCCTCTCCTGTGCTGTCCCTCCACCCTTCCAAGCATTATTTCCTTCTCCAAGAATTGTTCACACCTGGCCACATACCCAAAATATGTGAGATGGACCTTAAAAAAAGCCTTTTTTTCCAAGAAGAAACTTACTTTTACCCACTCCAAGATATACCTGTTTGTTCTTTGGCAGTCTATGGTATGTTCAAGACGCTTCTCCAATACCACAACTCAAAGGTGTCAGTTCTATTATCCTTATTCATTGTCTAGCTCCCTGATACATAGAATTGCAAAGATCATGGCCTAGATCAGGCTTATCTTGGTCTTTAGACGGACATCATTGCTCTTTAGCACTTTAGAGAGGTCTCTGAGAGCAGACTTCCTCAATGAAATTGATATTTTCCTTTCCTGGCTGTTGGTGCCAAGAGTGTTGATTGTCGAGCCAAGCCAAAACCCCATTTTTCCCCCCCATCTATCATGGTGTTGCCATTTGGCCCAGTGGTAAGAATCTTTGTCTTCTTGATATTGAATTTCAATACATATTAAAAACTATAGTCCTTGACCTTCTACAGCAAATGTTTCATGTCTGTCTAAATTTCAGCAAGCAAGATATGTCCTCTGCATAAATCAAGCTGTTGATGAATTTTCCTTTAATCCTGATGCCATGCTCCTCCTCATAGAGCCCAGCCTCTTGAATGATCTGTTCTGCATATAGATTGAAAATGTGTGGAGATAGGACACATCCCTGGCTTACACTCTTCAATTTTGAACCGTGCAGTGGTTCCCTACTCTGTTCTGACAACTGCCTCATGGTCCAAGTATAGGTTTCACGTAAGCACAATCAAGTGTTGTGGGATTCCCATTCTTCTCAAGTTAACTAAAATTTGTTGTGATCCACACAGTCAAATGCTTTGTCATAGTCAATAAAAAACAGATGGACATTCCTCTGGTACTCTCTGCTTTAAGTTAAGATCCATCTGACTTTGACAATAACATTGCTAGTTCCACAGGCTTTTCTAGACACAGCTCATATTTCCGGTAGTTTTCTGTCAATGTACTGTTCTCATTATTTTTCTTGAGAAATCTTAGCTGTAATATGGAAAATAACAATAGTTTATAAGGCCAGTAAAATAATAATTCTCTCCAATGAAACAATTTAAAATATTGTAGGCATATATCCATCATAAAGAAATCAATTACAATTACATTATCCCCGATTTAGACCATTTTCTATTAGGAGAACACTTAATTTGGAAAACTAATATAGAAATTATTCATAATATTCTTGCACCAGCATGTCATAAACTTTATAGCCATATCCAAAAACAGCCAATATTGTTTTCATTAGAAATGGACATACAAGTTCATACCCACATTACAGTATTTCAGCTACTTCACACACATTTCCAAACCATATGTTTGAAATCTCTGCGCATTGTCATATAAGCCAAACAGCTAGGCAGCATCTTGATCTATAGGCAATATTAATTCTATAGCCAACTTTCCCTTTTTTTGGTGGGTTTTTTAATGTAATTTTTTTAATTTTAATTGTGATTTTAACAAAAGTTTACAGAAAAGTTAGTTTTTCATTCATTGTTGCACATTTTTAGCCTCTCCTCCTCCCTCCCTTCCCGTTCCCCACTTTTTTTTTAACAATCATTCAAATTTGTACAATTACCTCCCTCTCCCCCAAAACTCTCTCTTAAATTTCTATCTCCTTCACTTCTGTGTCTGTTTTTCTCATCCCTGTGGGACATTATGAGTGATTGAAAACTTGTCTCCCCATTTGTTGTGTTGTTATATGCTGTCAAGTTGCTTGCGACTCATTGCAACCCTATGTACAACAGCCCTAAACACTGCTCTATCCTATGCTAATCTTATTGTCTCTGACACACCTCCCCCATTTCCCCAATCTATCCATCTTATCCAGGGTCTTCCTATTTTGCACTGTCCCTCCACCTTCCTGAGTATGCTGTCCCTCTCCAAGGGCTGGTCACTCCTTGCAACATGTCAAAAGTATGTCAAAGGAAGCTTCAGAACAGTTACTTCCAAGGAACAGCCAGGTCTTACATCTCCAGGACAAATCTGTTTGTTCTCCTAGTAGTCCATGATATAGTCGATACTCTTCTACAGCACCACAGCTCCAGTTCTCCTTCTGTCATCACAAGTTATTGTCCAGCTTTTCGATTCATAGCAAGTAATTGCCAAGACACACCTTAGTCTCCAGACTGATATTGTTGCTCTTTAGTACTTTGGAGAGATCTCTGACAGCAGACATTCCAAGTGCAATTTGTCTTTTTATTTCCTCGCTGCTGATACCAAGAGTGTCGATTGTGGAGCCAAACAAACAAAACCTGTTAACAATCTCATTTTTTTCATCATTTATCATAATCTTGCCAATCAGCTTCTTCTTGTTGTTATGTGCCATCGAATTGCTTGCAACTCATAGTGACCCTATGTACAAATCCTGTTCTATCCCTTGACAATATCACTGCTTCTGACACTCCTATCCCCGTTACCCCAGTAATAGAATCAATCCATCTCATAGAGGGTCTTCCTCTCCTGCACCGGCCCTCCACTCTCCCAAGCATGACACATTCTCCAAGGACTGGTTCCTCCTTGCAACATGTCTAGAGTATGTCAGAAGAAGCGTCAGAATCGTTGCCTCCAAGAAGTACCCTGACTTAACCTTCTCCAGGATGAACTTGCTTCTTCTAGCAGTCCATGGTATATTCAATACTCTTCCTCAGCACCAAAGCTCAAAGGCATCAACTTTTCTTCTATTATCCATAGTCATTGTCCAGCTCTCTGAAGCATAGGAAGTAATGACAAAGAATATGGCCTGTATCAGATACTTGACCTTCTGCAGCAAGCACGTTAGGTCCTCTTTAGTTTCAGCAAGCAGGGTTGTGTCATCTGCATAACACATATTGTTGATAAGTCTAACACCAATCCTGATGCCACACTTATTCTCATAGAGCCCAGCCTTCCAGATAATCTGTCTGCATATAGATTGAAAATATATGGAGATAGGACACATCCTTGATGCACATCCTTCTCAAAATCAGCCTAGTGGTGAGAATCTTTGTTTTCTTGATATTGACCTTCAATACATACTGAAGACTACAGTCCTTGAACCTTCTGCAGCAAGTGCTTCAGATCCTCCTAGTTTCAGCAAGCAGGTTTGTGTCGTCTGTGTAATGCAGATTGTTGATGAGTCTTCCTCCAATCCTGATGCCACACTTCTCCTCATAGAGCCCAGCCTCCTAGATAATCTGTTCCATATATAGATTGAAAAGGTAAGAATATAGAACACATCCCTGGTGTAGACCCTTCCCAACTTTGAACCATGCAGTGTTTCTTTGCTCTGCTCTGACTGATGACTGCCTCCTGTTATAAGTATAGGTTTCACATAAGCACAATCAAGTGTTCTGGGATTCCCATTCTTCTCAGAGTCAGCCACAGTTTGTTATGATCCACACAGTCAAATGCCTTTGCAT
>NW_006399832.1:13567391-13568577 GCF_000299155.1 Elephantulus edwardii | reverse complement strand
CAGGATAGGGCAGGGTTTAGAGCTGTTGTGCATAGGGTCGCTATGAGTCGGAAACGACTCGATGGCACATAACAACAACATTCAGTCAGTACTGGATGAGTAAAAGTTCTAGCTAATTTGGCTGTAATAGAACTAATCCATTTGTAATAATCCTAGATTTCAAAAAAGATTATATTTCCTATGGACCGTAAATGTAACACTACTCTAATTTTATATCAATGCTTTATATCAGTAGTGATTATATAATTAATAAACTGTGTCCCAATATTATAAATATGAACAATAGAGTGGAAATAATTGTTACATTAATAATGCCAAAATTTTTAAAATATCTTGATTTTAGAAGACAATATTCATAAAAGCAGCATCAGACTAGTTTCTGTTGTGATTTTTTGTTCCACAGATCTCAAGCCAGTGCTCAACCTACAATAGAGGTTAGTACTTATGTTAGCTCACTTGAAGATATTTAGAGGAGAAAAGACATTCCTTATGCCTAAAATAATTTCCTTAATCTTATCTGATGCTTTTGTCTGACAAAACAAGATCAAAAGCCCCCAGAATGTTAGATAGAAAACACTCACCACATGCATACAATAAATAAATTTCATTCTTTAACTAAACTCTAAAGGGGAATTTGTTCACATTCACAGGGTAGACGGTGTAGGGGGTAGAGATGAATAAAGAGATGCATACACAATCTTGAATTTTTAACGCAAGAGTAATAGGACTCACAGCTTGGAATTGTCTAAGATCATACCAAATTAAACTCTGTTGCGAGCCCTAGGCAGGCCTTGCCTCATTTAACTAGTAGATTGTAGCTGGTATCTAAAAAGCCTCCAGGGACTAAAGACAGCAGCCCTAATATGAGCCTTTGGGAGCAATTACGTAAAAACTAGATTTTGTACAATAGTTGATATATAAAGTAGACAGAGAAAATAGTTTGAAAGGTGGACAAAGAAATACAATTACTATTAAGAAGAAGAGGTAACTAATTGTTATATGTATACCCAGGGGAAATGTGAAATTCTTTTAAAAAGTGAATATCCTTTAAATGCATGTTTTCTGTGAAGATTGGATTATTTAATGGCTTTTAAATCCGTGTTTATTAATTTTGTTGTTGTTGTTGTTGTTGTTATGTGCCATCGAGTCGTTAACGACTCATAACGACCCTATGCACACACAACAG
>NW_006399832.1:13563025-13565267 GCF_000299155.1 Elephantulus edwardii | reverse complement strand
CTCACGATGTTGTGCTTCAAGATGGATCTAGAAATAACTTTTTTTACTATGAAGGCAACCCCATTTTTCCTTGTCTTTTCATCCCCAGAGTAATATATCATATGGTCATTGTTTGATAATTTCCACATTCAGTTGAATTGCCCTTCTAAGGAATAGGAACAAATATAAACCTCTTCTAATCATTTGGCGAGACAGCTGTCCTCCAAATTTCCTGACATAGACTGGTGAACGCATCCAAGGCTGCGTTCAATTGGTATCCCATCGATTTCCTGATGCCATTTTTTTTTTGCCAGTGCCTTCAATGCAGCTTCCACTTCCCCTTTCATTACCATTGTTTCCTGTCCATACGGTACTTCCTGAAAATTTTCAGTGTCATATTTTTCCGGTATAGTGACTTCTTCTTTTGATGCTTTCTGGATCATTCAAATGCATTGCCCATAGCATCTTTCAGAATTGTGACATGAGGCCTAAATCGGTTTCTCAATTCTTTCAGGTTGAGAAATGCAGATTAAGTTCTTCCCTTTTTATTCTCCAATTCCAGCTCTCTGCACGTTTCATTATAATACTTCGCTTTGTCCTCTGAGCTGCCCTTTGAAACCATATATTCAGCTTTTTTACTTTGACATATTTTACTTTAGATTTGGCTTATGGATGTTCCAGTGCAATCTTTAGAGTCTCTCCTTCCATTTCAGTTTTTTCTTTCTCCTCTGTTTTTGTAATCACCTTTTGCTTTCTTCATGGCTAATGTCCTTGATATCATCCCACAACTCACGTGGTCTTCTATCACTGGTGTTCAGTGACTCAAACCTATTCTTCAGAATATCACTAATTTACAGTGGAGTTGATTCAAAATCATATGTTGGATACTTCAGGCTCATTTTCAGTTTCCTCGGCCTCTATTTGAACTTGCATAGAGGTAATTGATGATATAATGCACAGTCAGTCCCTGGCCTAGTTTTGTCTGCTGATATTGAACTTCTCCAATGATTTCTTCCACAAACGTAGTCTATCTGATTCCTCTGCAGCCCATTGGTGCAATCCCTGTGTTAAGTCATCTTTTGTACTTTTTAGAAAAATATTTGCTATGAATAAATCATTGTAAAGACAAAATTCAATCGTTCTATTTCTAGTCTCATTTCTATCACCAATCACATATTTTCCAACTAATGTTCCTGCTTCACTGTTTCCTACTTTTCCAGTCCAATCCTAAATTATCATTAGTACAACCTGATTGCATGTTTGATCAATTTCAGACTACAAAATTTGATAAAAATTATAATTTTTTTCCTCCTTGGCACTAGATGTATATATGTTGAGTGAAGTATCTAAGAAGCTGAACTTTACGAAGAGGAGTGTGGCATGAGGATTGGAGGGTGACTCATCAATAACATGCATTATGCAGATGACACAACCTTGTTTGCTGAAAGTGAGGAGGATTTTATGTAGTTGGTGCAGAAGATCAAGGAATGCAGCCTTCAGTATAGATTGTGTCTCAATGCCAAGAAAACAGAGATTCTTACCACTGGTCCAATAGGCTGTGTCTTGATGGATGGAGAGGAGATTGAAACTCTCAACAGCTTCATCTAGTTTGGTTCTACAATTAACACCCTTGGTACCAGCAGTCTGGAAATAAGGAGATGCATTGCACTGGGAAAGTCTACAGTTTCGGAACCTACCAAATTATTGAGGAGTAGTGATGTCAGTTTGAGGATTAAAAAGTGTCTGATGCAGACCATGGTCTTTCTGATTACTAGCTATGCATCTGAGTGCCGGGCAATGAATAAGGATAACAGAAAAAGAATTGTTGCCTTTAAGATGTGATTTTGGAGAAGAGTGCTAAATATTCTATAGAAGACCAACAAAATGAACAGATACCTGTTGGAGAGGGTGTAGCTGGAGTGCTCTTTGGAGGCAAGATTGATGATGTTTTGCCTCCCATACATTGGACATATTGCTAGGAGGTGCTATTCCTTTTAGAGGGACATGATTTTGGGAACGGTGGAGTGTCAATGGAGGAAAAGAAGACTCTCATCCAGTTAGATTAAGAAGGTAACTGCTACAATGGACTCTTCTGTGTCAGGAAGTGTTAGGACAGCACAGGACAGGACTGGGTTCAGATCTTTTGTCCATAGGGTTGCTATGAGTCGTGCTTGACTTGATGGCACCTAACAACAACATGGTATCAGTGATATTGATAATTATATGTTATGTCAAAGAACCAAACCCGAGGGAGCTTTGGTGG
>NW_006399832.1:13560883-13562925 GCF_000299155.1 Elephantulus edwardii | reverse complement strand
CAACAACAACAACATTTTTCAAAGCTTGAACTTTTTCTTTCATCATCACTGGCACTTGCTCATACATTATTTCATGAAATTCTTCTGTGTCCGCCAATTCCTGCTGGTATATTGACTCTGTATACATTTCCCATCTTCTTTTCTCTCCTGTTTGCTTGTACTCTACTAATGATTTAACATCTTTTAATGGACTAAAGGAGCATGTAAGGACCTTGCAAAATTCTTCGTGATCTGACCCCAAGCTACCATTCTGGTTTTTTTCCCCTTTTATCTGAGCCATTGTTTTCACACTGTTACCTATCTCCCAATCCCACTGACACCCCTGACTTTTAATTCATATTCTCCTCAACATCTTAGCTTCTCAGTGCACAGGAGACTAGGCTTCTTTTCATACACTGCACCATTCATTCCTCTAGCTGTATCTTTTCAATCCCCTGTATGTACTGTAGCTAATTGTGTACTTCCATCAAATTCAGCTTTACCCTTTGCTTTTTTCTCCTCTAATAACTCCCAAAGAGAGTTCATTTGCTCTCCAAGCTTCAGCTGTCACCCCTGTGCTTTTCTGCCTTTCCTCCCTCCACTACATACAACCAACAACTGCTGGCATAACCTTTCTAAAACATAATTTTTGACAAAATATTTGGCTCTTCAAGAACCTAGAACAATTTGATTTTTAAAAATCTCTCATTTATATAAATGGATGGATAAGTATGTATGCGTTTTAAAAATCTGCATCTATAATTCATACCACATGGCCATAAATAATCACTTTTGAGATTTTCTTTATTTTCCCTGATCCAAAGTAAATTATTACTCCCTACCCAGCCAAATTTGAAGTTTTCTCATCTGTGACTTTACTTCTTTGTGTCTAAAACATCCTTCATCATTTTCATATTAATCTACACACTTATTTGAGATTCAGCATTGGATTCCATTACTCCATGAAAGCTTTGGGTAAACCCTCCTCTTGATTTGCATCAGTTTTTTATTTTGAACTTTATTAAAAAGAGTACTTGTAGTTAGTTTGGTTCTTTAGCTGTACCTGACTAACTTGATTATCCACTGTCACTTTGTCATACTGTGTGGCTTATGTGTCACTGTTATGAGAGTTATATTTGTTTTTAAAATAGAAAAAGAATCGACCATGGTGAGTTTCTTACCAGGAAAAGCCTGGAGATGTACTTCTGAACATTGTTGTTGTTGCTGTGTGCTTCAAGTTCGAACCAAGCTATCTGACCCCCGCAGCAGGTTTTCAGAGGCAGTTTTAATTGCACAGGAGGAGATTGCCCATTCTTCTTCTGTGGAGCAGTTTGTGTATTTGAACCTGAGCCTTAGGAATTACGGTGCAGCTTCTTACCACCAGGCCGTCAAATTCACTCTATTACAACTGAATAATCTCTGAAATAGTACTGGAGAATTAGTTCCCTAGATCAATCCCTAGGCCCTAAAGTACACAGTGGCTCCACTGTACCTGAGCATACCAATGATTGCGGAGGCATCTCAGGACTGGGCTGTGTTTTTATCACTATAAGTAAGAGCAACCTGGATGGAAGCTAGTGTCAAAACAACTAAATGATATCTCTTTTGGTCACATGATTTATATCTTTGTATCTGCTATATTGGATGCATAACCTCATTTGATATGTACTTAGAAGAATAGGCAAATACTTGCTATCTTTTGGGACTTTCTCTTAAACACCTTGTTAAACAATTTTGTGGATCATGTAATGAATTTCTTATAAAGTCGTTCATACTTGTTGCATTGATTACTATCTTTTATTTGGTCAGAAAACTAAGACCTGGAGGTGGATTTGTTTGTCCAAATGGCTTATCCAAGATAGATATGTTGTTGTTGTTATGTGCTATAGAGTCACTTGCGACTCATAGCGACCCTAAGTACAACAGCCCCAATCCCTGCTCTATGCCTTGCCTATCTTATTGACTCAAATACACCTATCCCCATTAACCCAATGACAGAATCAATCCATCTCATTGAGGGTCTTCCTCTCCTGTGCTGTCCCTCCTCCCTCCCAAGCATGATC
>NW_006399832.1:13544651-13549914 GCF_000299155.1 Elephantulus edwardii | reverse complement strand
GGGATGGGAGTGTCAGAGACAGTGCGATTGGCACAGGACAGTGTGGAGTTTAGGGCTGTTGTACATAGGGTCGCTATGAGTCGCAGGCGACTTGACGGCACACAACAACAACAACAACAACTCTACGTCATTCCAAGTCACTATGCAGTTGGTTTTGTGTTCTCCGAAGAGTTTTACAATTCTTGTAACCGATTAATTTGTATAAAATTCTTTTGTTTTCAATTTCTGCTATTATATTTATGGCCTGGTGGTATTTGACTGTATGTTCTCCTAAGAGGTTTACAATTCTTCTAACCAATTAGGGGGCTTTTTGTAATCAATTAATTTGTATAAAATCATTTTGTCTTCGATTTCTGATATCATTACATTGTCAACCTAAAGGCATGTGGTTTGGATCTCTCAGATGTTCTGAGAGAAAAAGATGGGCAGTCAAATTTTTTGTGTTTTACTGTCTCTGAAAACCTGCTGGAGCAACAGCTATTAGCTTGTTCCTACTCAAAGGTACACAACAACAACAACAACTTTATATTTTTTTCTAATAAGGGAAATACTTGCTTTTGATAAGTGAGTGAAACATCTCACAGTATTAAAAATAGAGGCTTTATTTTTGCATTTTAAAAAGTAACAATAAAAGCTAAGGAGAAGTTTACACTTGAAACTTGAATCTTGAAAACTTTACAGAGTAAGGGAAAAGGAAAGGGTGTAAAATTTGATAGATATATTGGGTGAATGCAAAGGCAATATATAATTAGCATAGTGTCATTTTTAATTAAAATTATAATAAATTAATTACCTTCATTTTAATAGATATTATAAAATAAAATATCTGTAATGAACTGAAAACAAATATGATTTGTAAATGTTTACCTTATTTACTCATGTAAAATCTATACCTGGAGCAGGAGGCTTTGATGCAAACGGAGCAGAGGATCACCACATGGATTGGAATTGGGAAGGGGGTGTGTCAGGGATGTATTCTATCTCTATACCTGTTCAATCTATATGCTGAGCAAATTATACAAGAAGCTGGAATTTGGGAAGAGTAATGTAACGTTATTATCGAGGAGACTCATCAATAACCTGAATTATGCAGATAACACAACTTTACTTGCTGAAAGAGAGGAGGATTTGAAGCACTTGTTGCAGAAGATTAAGGAATGCAGCCTTCAGTGTGGATTGCATCTCAATGTCAAGAAAACAAAGATTCTTACCACTGGTTCAATAGGCGGTGTCCTGATGGATGGAGAGAAGATTGAAACTGTCAACAGCTTCATCTTGCTTTGATCCATAATTAACACCCTTGGTAGGAGCAGTCAGGAAACAAGGAGACGCACTGCAATGGGAAAATCTGCAGTTAGGGACCTTTCCAAGTTATTGAGGAACATTGATAACAGTTTGAGGACTAATGTGCAACTGGCTAAGGCCATGGGCTTTCCAATTGCTAGCTATGCATCTTAGACCTGGACAATGAATAAGGATGACAGAAAAAGAATTGATGCCTTTGAGCTGTGGTGTTGGAGAAGAGCACTGAACATTCCTTGGCCGTTCAAAAAAAACCCTAATAGATATGTCTGGGAGAGGGTGCAGCCAGAGTGCTCTTTGGAGGCAAGAATGGTGAGACTTTGCCTCACATACTTTGGACATATTGCTAAGAGGTGCTATTCCTTGGAGAGGGACATGATGTTGGAGAGGGTAGAGGGTTGGCGAAGGAAAGGAAGGCCCTCAACCAGGTGGATTGACAAGGTAACTGCTGCAATGGGCTCTTGTGTTTTAGGAAGTCTGAAGATGGCGCAGGACAGGACTAGGTTCAGATCTCTTGTTCATAGGGTTGCTATGAGTCATACTTGACTCAATGGCACGTAACAACAACAACAATTGCTAAATAAATGACTGAAACATTTTAAAATAAGAATTTTTATTCTGCCTGATTTTTTCTGCTTTGTATCTACTGATAGTAGTTCCTAAACACTTAGACTTGGTTATATTAAAACATCTTTTTTAAACATATGAAAGTCATATAATTGTTTTTCAATGAGATTTATCCAAAGGTAATATGTATCATTCTTCAGATTCTCAGTGTTACATTCAAGAGGTAACTTTACTTTTTCAGTTTAATTAATCCTTACAATACTGTGCTGTAATCTTTGTCTTTAAGCTTTCATTTAAGATGCAATAAAGTAAGAACTTTTTCTCTGGCATTGTCAATTCCACTAAAACAAGTACAGTAGAATACAGGATGCCTGTTCGGAACTACAATATGCAAGCTGGCATTCAGCATTTTGTGGTCTGTCATGCATGTCAGTTAAATGACAGGAATGCCCTAGATGTTCTGTAACCCATTGAGAAAGTTCCATACTCCAACTAACACAATTTTGGTGTACCCTGGGTGACTTTTTGTTTAAAGCCCTTAGTTTGACATTCTTGTCAGCCTACTGACATATACCACAAAATGCAGCCATGCTTGTTCTATTATATTAAAACCAGATATTCTGTTACCAATTCAGTTTTTACCTAAAAAAATGTTCTTGTTTCTCAATGGTGAAAACTGTTAAAGATAAGCTATATTGTTTCCTGGACCATCTATTTTTATTCATCCTTAGCCATTTACTATAGTAGATTTTTTTAGTCACAGAATGTTTAAATAAATTATCGTTTATTCACACCATTGAATACATTCCTTTTTTACGCAGGAAAATATGTGATAGGTTTTATAGGTTGATGTAGAAAAAGGCTGAAGATATACTGAAGAAAAAATTACTTAGAAAATAGAATGTATGCTATGATCCATGTTAATAAAACAGGCACACCAACAGATACATCCCACTACACATTTGTCCAAGTGGTTGTCTCCAGGCAGGAGGATCAAAGAGGAAACTTAAAGGAAATGTAATTAAAATGGTCAGTGTGTAATTTCTTTGCTGTCAATTTTTAACAATCATATTTAACTATTAAGTTTTGAAATAAAAAAAGAGTTAACTGATGAAATATTTTTTAAAAATATGATGTTGTGTACTGTTGAATTGGAACTGATCATAGCTGACCGTCCTGCAGGTTTTCAGAGGCAGTTAATTACACTAGAAGAAGTTGTCCATCCTTCTCCCATGGAGCAACTCGTAGATTCAAACCACATGCCTTTGGGATTGTAGCCCAGACGCTTACCACCATGATATCCACTTGTAATTTCACAGGAGTTAGATGACTGCTCGCTTCATGTGTGATTTACAACTCCAGAAAAACACTTCAAGCTAACTATGAGGCAGTATCAACTCAAGGCAAGGAGTTTTTTTCTTGAGTTTATGATATTGAGTGTTTTATCATGTGTTCACATATTGGTTAGCCGTTAAATAAATTGAGGAGAGAAGATCACATATTTGAATAGGATATAATGATTTACCTATTTATACCTTTAGTTTAAAATGTTACACATTAGGGGGGGTGGACGGGGAGAAGGGTGCAAAAATGAATGAATGGAATTCCAAAATCTCTGTAGATGTTCATTGAAATGAAAATGAATAGATAGATAGATAGATAATAGATAGATAAATAAAAAATGTTACACATTAGTAATTCAAAGTGTCCAAAGAGAAAAGGCAGCATAGAGATGGTCATGTCTGATCATTACGGATTTCATGAAAATCAATAATATAAAATCAATTCCCATTAGGCCAGACATGCCCCCCACACTCCCATACTTCTTTCTACTTGTCTCAGTACCGCTATTACTACTTCACTGGGTCCGAAATCTGCAGCAAATAGCTCACAGACTACATTGGACCATATTGGGGAGGTCAAAAGATTATAATCCAGATTAGTAGAAGAGTACAGTGAGGATGGCTCCCGAAATGTGCTCATAGGCACCTCGGCCTTGAACCTCCCTCATGGCTTTAGGCAATTGTTACAAAGTTCTTAGTCCTGCCAGTATTGGCTCTCCCCCTAGTTATCCAACAAACTTGGGAAAAAGTTATTAGCTGTGGTTCCCATGATGTAACAATCTCAAGATCGTGTCTCACATTCTGTGCTGTGGCTGCTATGGCTGTTGGTCCTAGAAATCTTCTTGCTTGCTCTTTTCCTGGTGGCAATGTTTTTCTTCGTTGTTGGTGGGGAAAGTTTTTCCTTCTGCTGATGGATTGTCAATTTAATCCCTTTGCGGATTGGTAAAACTAGTCAATCTTTTTGTGGATTGGTAGGTAGCTAATCTCCTTGTGGATAGGTCGGTGTGCCCAGCTACATGACGAAGTCAAAGGGTGGGCTAAGAAAGCCATATTATAAAGTAAACACACAGAGGAAGGGGAAAATAGAAAAGGCTGTAGTACTTCTGAAAATGCAGTCACCATGTTTGTGGATGGTTATACAGCAAGTCAATATAGCAAAATTTGCATGAAGTGTGCTAAGTTCAACAGATATATTAGTGACTCTCAGTTCCCTAGGTCCTACTCGTAAGAAATTTGCAGATAATGGAATGTGATGAACTACAACAGAGGTAATAGGAAGCATATTAAAAATATACTCTAGTATTTAGATAAAACACATAAAAGTAAAGATGCTTAGTGGATGGGTTATGAGCAAATACCAGAAATGAAAAGAGGAAAGACAGCAACAGAAACAAAAATAATATCCTGATGTTTCACGAAGGATATGACTGTTAACCCAATTATTAAGTCAGTCTTTTGGGAAATAGCGGAGAACACTGTAGCATACATCACCAGAACATCTGCTTTGACTTGATTTTAATATTAGCACTGTGTTCTCAAAATCATCAGAAGGGAAGATATTGGTACTGGTATGGTATCAGTATGGAGACAGAATACATCCCTGATGCACTTCTTCCCAATTCCAAACCATGCAGTGCTCCTCTGCTCTGTCTACATAACAGCCACCTGGTCCAGGTAAAGTTCCTAATGAGTACAATAACGTGCTCTGGGATCCTCATTCTTCTTAATATCAGCTGTAAATGGTAATGATTCACACAGTCATATGCCTTTGCATAGTCGGTAAAGTACAAATCAAGATTCTTTTGGTATTTTTTAATTTCAGCCAGGAGCCATATACCATCAGCAATGTTATCCGTGGTGCAATGGCCTCTTCTAAATCCTGCTTGAACTTCCCGGCAATTCCCTATCCACGTACTATTCTAGCAATTTTTGAATGACCTTCAACAGTGTTCTCCCAGAATGTGATATAAATGATGTTGTTGTTGTTGTTTGTTGTTATGTGCCGTCGAGTCTTTTGTGACTCATAGCGACCCTATGCCCTAAACCCTGCT